>NW_008649725.1:27186-85464 GCF_000695815.1 Acanthisitta chloris
TTTGTCTGACTTCAGGTCCTGTGTGAGCTGCTGATGCTTCTAGTTGTCCTATCCTCACCTTCCCTCAAGGAGGTAAGAACTGAGGGGCAAACTGTGGCCATCTATTTGCTGCCTACCACTTGCCACAGCTTGGAGGGCTGTTCTGATGCAGAAAACCTTTCTAGTGCCAAGTGAGGCCAAGAAACTGCTTCCTAGCAAAGAGGACAGCATTCAGCATCCTCTGTGGCTCTCTTCCCCAGAAGAGCAGCAGCTGGGAAGAGAGGGGTCAGCTGCTCTCTGGACAAAGGAGGTTGTGGCCTGGAAGAGAGGGGTCTTAAACTCCATCTGTGATCTCTGTGCCTGCAGATTTTGGACCAGCCCATGGTAATTAAAGAAATGACACAACACCCTATTGCACAAGAGTCCAAAGGTTAAAATAGAAAGCAAAAGTAACATAGGATAGCAGCACTGTGCAAAGCTAAATCCTTCTGTAGCTGAAGTAAAACTTAACCCAGATAGAGTCCTTAGTAGCATCACAACATTATTCCCTTTACAGATTGTAAGTGACTTGCCCAAGTCATTTGCTATGTCAGTAGCCAAACTCATGGAGAGAGGTATTGCTTAGATATAGTCATGTCCCTGATTGATTTGGACACTAAAGAGTCTAGGTGTGTTTCATCTCAACCTAAAGAATAACCCAGCACAATCTAACACTCTTTGGGGCATTTCTAACACATGGCAAAGATGTGTCAGTGTCTCACTCCTTAGGTTGCCCTGCAGACATTGATGGTCCCCTGTTTTCCTTGGAAAGTCATGGACAGGTACACCCAGAGCTGCCTGCTCTGCTGCAGCACCAACTTCCCTCCAGGTGACCTGATCAGCTCCTGGCTCAGTGATAACCTGATTGAGCCTCAGCACCTAATCTTTGCATTTTGGGAAGGCAGTAAGCATGTGCTGTTTCTACAGGGATTAAAACTGAAGTCTGGAATGCAAAATGCAGTTCCCATTTTCTGAAAGCTTGACGTGCTAGTCATACATCAGTTAGGATGGCACTGGGCCCCAGGAGGAGGTCTAGAAACAAGCCACAAATGAGCAGGGCTGACAAACCAGCACAGCTGTGAGTGCTCTGCAAAGAAACCTGGATGCTGCTGGAGCAGTCACCCAGTGGCTGAGGCCCTCCCACTGCTGGCATGTTGTCACAGGGGACACAGCTCCAGCCATTAGCTGTGAGCAGTGATCAGAGCTCTGTGTGTCTGCTCAGAGTCACACTGTACCTTCACTGCTCCTGTGTACACACAGCCTCAAGGAAGACTGAGAGGATCTTGTGAACCTCCTGCTTCTTGACTTCTTTCATAGCTTGTTTGCTCTGTGTATCCTGCTCCCACCATTATCACTCACTTAGTGTTTACAATATCAGTCAGCCCTTAAGTCCTACTTTTTTTCTTTTAAAATTTACTTGGAAAAGAAAATGAGCTAAGAGAGTGCTGCACAGGGAGCCTTTGAAACTGCTGTGCATGAACTCAGCCTATGGAGCTTTGTAACTGTTCCAGCTCAGGTGACTGTGATGCAAAAACTGTACCACAAATCAACACTAGCACATCACACCTCCCTGGTGTGACACCACACATACACTCAAACCCTGTCCCAGCTGTCTGCTCTTCAGAGAAGGGCAAAGCCTTGGCAACCTTCAGTACAGTTATGACACATGTAGATGATTTTATGAACATTATTTATAAAAGGCTCATGAGAGTCTCTGTGGCCTTAAATTACGCATTCAGGGTGGGGATGTTATTTCATTAGAAGATAAATCACACGTTCTAACATGAGGGCAGTTTAAAAAGAAACCACCCTACGGCAGTGGACCAGCTGACTAGATATTTTCCTCCTGAGTTTCCAGGCTGGCCCCACCAATGAAGCTGCTGAGCAGAACTGAGCCCATGCCAAGTCATTGTTATGCCTGGACAAACACCGAGTTCTTCTCCCTGCTCTTGACATAACACATCCCTGCACAAACACAGCTGCTATGCAAGTCCCTTCTCACCTAAGAAAAAATCCTGAAGCACTGGGGTCTCTGTGACCAGGACATCAAGCCTATTTCGTTCACATGGCAGTGGGTGGAGAGTGTTGAAGTACACCCTTTCCCCTGCAAGTAAGGTTCCTTCAGCTGACTGGTAAACATGCTTTGAAATCTAAGCAACTTCTTGCTCAGACTAAGTTATTCATGCTCACACCACCTGAATTTAAGCTGGTGCTGTTTTCATTCCTGTCAATGAGGTTTGGAGCACATAAATATGCTTGTTATAAACAGGGAAGAGGCTGCAGTCTTTTGGGACTGAGCATTAGAGACCAGTGCATTTTTCCTGCTGTTATTTGTGGTCAGTGTGGTAAAATCAGCCTCTTGGTCAGAATTCATTTGCTGGGCTTGCAGTCAGGAGAAAAAATGGAGCTGGATTTTTAATTTGAAAGATGAGAAGGGAATTTTGGGTCTTTTCTGCCTCTGCCACAAATGAACCATTCCTTGCAGACTGCAGCTAACACACAATGAAACCAGGATCAGCCTCTGTTCCTTGCTCCTGACACTACTCTTGGGCGGGAATTGCAGTGCCATGTACCTGCCAGGCAAGGCCAGAGCTTTCCTTGCTCAGAAGAGGTACAAAGAGGGGTTAAGAGTACAGTGTGGTAGGTCCATAAGTGCCTCATAGTGAGATGAGAAAAAATGATTCATGGCATTACGTGCACACCTCTCAACATGAAAACTTGTCAAGTGCAGAGGAAGCCAAACCTCATCAATCCTGGGAATCCTCGATTCACTGTGTCTGGGGAAGGGGTCACTGTCTGCCTAACAACATGCAGGAAAAAGGCTCCTTCCCAACCTTCCTTTCTTCTTCCCACACCTCCTTCTTCCCCATCCTCAAAGCTGATGTTCAGCTCTGCCAGGTAAACTGCTGTCACACTTGACCTTGAGTAACCAGACAATTCAAGCAGACCTGAGCAGGGATACATCTCACTGGTCTGGAAAACCAATATAGCTCCAATGTTTGTGTTTGGATGAGATTCCCAGATGGGAAGCTCAACCCACTTCTCCTTGCAAACAAACCCTAGTTCCCAGAGGAGGGGCTGAGTTCGTGCTAGGGAGGGCCCTGCAGCCCTCCCACAGCTGAGTCCTTCAGGAGCAAGTTGTCCTTGCTTTGACCCCATCTGCAGCCACATTTTGAGAGAAGCAGCACAAAAATCAAAGGACTTGCTGTGCAATCTTTAACCCATCACCTGTGCTCTGCAGCATCTCTTAACAAGACTGACATTGCTGGTTACTTTCTCCTGAAAGGAGGGCTGTGGGGACGGGTGAATGCACTGTTTCTCATCCCAAGTTACTGTTGCTTTGCAAGTCAAAGGCCCTACAGGGCAGCCACTAATCTGATGAATCATCAGACTTTTGTTCCTCAAGACCCTTCACTCTAGGAGTCACAGAGGGAAACCCAGATTTTCCCTTGGTTCAGCTTTTTTATTCAGAGCCTCTGCTCACCATTTCCAGGATTTCCTCTCTACCACCATGTTGACTTTCTCAATTAAGTTGCCACACAACCCTTGTTTTGGAGCCATGGTTCCTTCAAGCTCTTCTTAAAAACCAGCAATGGTTTTAACAGAAATGTGGTTGTCTTACTAATGTTTGACTGAGGCAGAGGCTCTCTGATATGATGAGCAAGCAGTGGGGAAAGAGGAAGTAGGAGGTGAAGACACCAGGGTGAAGGAGTGTGCTGTGGGCATGCAGGTGGCACCAGGGCAGGCAAAGGGCAGCACAGATTGCTAATGCAGAAGGGCCAAGGATACAAAATGTGTCTCCTGTTGCTGCACTGGGAGGGGAAAAATGCTGCCTCCTGCAGAAAATCCAGCCAGGGCTCTCTGATTCCCAAAGGTTTCTAAGCAGTTGGAGTCTTAGTTTCCCCAGGTCAAGGCTATAGGAATAAAATCCATTTTTTCTTTAGAGATCACAACCCCTTTTGGCACTGTGTTGTGTGACTTCTGTTATGAAGTGGGTGAAGGCAGAATTCAGAAAGAGAACTGATTTCACAAGACAACAGTATCCAGCAGGCACTCAGAAGACATAAAACTCCCTACTGAGTCAGGTTTCACACCACTCACAGCACAGTGTATGACATGAAACACTTACAGGCTGAAGTCTCTTGGGCTGGTAGGAAATGGCACCTCTGAATCTGTTGCACACTACTGTCTTATGAAGTGTCTGAATTGCAGCGAAATTTCTTCTTCCCAGAGGATGAGAACTCATTTCAGTGATATGATGAACTGTAAAGAAGTAAGAAAGATGCTAAGAATGGAGAGAGCTAGGCTGAGACAAAGTTGCTTTGAGAGAGTCAGTAAAGGTGGCTCTAATGGAAAGCACTGAGGCTGCTGTTCCACCTCCAGACTTGCCCTAGGAAGAGTTCTCTCTTATCAGAGACAGACAGAGATACTGTGAGGAACCAATTAATCACAGACTGCTTTAATTTCCCAGATAACTGCTATACAAATGCTTCCAGCAATGACAGAGCCCAAATATTTTTGTATCTACAGTTAACATTTCTTTAAACTATTAGCATTTTGGACTTGTTTTGGTAACTATGGATCCTCTGCCATTTACTTTCAATCTGTAAGTAGCCTGATCTGGGGAGTCTTTAGACAGGATGGTAACATCTACAAACACAATTCCAGCAGAGCAGATGCATGTAAGTGTTGACACACACCATAATTACAGCACAGTGTTTTATATCCTGATTTTATGTGTGGTGGTGCCAAACTCTATAAAGCTTCTCAGAAGCTGTTCCACTCTCAACGAAAGCTTAGAGAGCCAAAAAATGTAATTACCTTTAGTATGAGCCTAGGTTAAAATACACATGGATGCTGTTCAGGCTGAGAACCCAAAAACAGGTAAACAGAGATATCCGAAAGATATCTACGAATGTTTGGATAACAAACTTGCACTAGTTTCCAGGGGAATTTCATCCACCTGCTAATTTCTTTAATGTGGAAACATCTCTGCAACAAAACTAGGCTGTTGGGACTGGAGGGATCCTTGCAGCAAGCTGTGTGCAGCAGCAAGGCATGAGAAAGCAGCTGGCTCAGGATGCAACATCCACTTGTCTCCTTGGGACACTTTCTGACCCAAGTGCTGCATCATCAGCACTCTATTAACAATGGCTTTTTGCAATTGTCTCAACAGTCTCCTAGATTATTAGTCCATGACTTACTGAAGGAGTGGGTGCAGAAGGCTGGCTGCAGGCTGGCTGCCCTGGGCTGGAGGGAGTAGACTTGCTGTAGTACATGAGATAGCAGACAGAGGATCTTCAGGCTCCTCCCTGGTGGATAAACAGCCCTGTGAGCCTCAGCCTGCATCAAGTCAGTGGACAGTGTGCTGAACCCCAGCAGCAGCACTGGCCCCACCACGTGCAGGGGTGTGGGGAAGCACTATGGTCAGCACACGTAACTTCAAACCACATCAGCCTTAGCTTAGTGTGAACTCCACAGTTGGTGCTGATTTCTTGGGCGAGATACCAGAGCTCCCACCGAGCCAGGGGGGAAGTAACTCCTGCTGATTTCACAGGACTTCCCTCAGATACTGTAACAGTGTTCAGCTTAACTGAAATGAGAGCTCGATGGGAAATTTTCTGTGGACTTTGACAGAAGCAGCTAGAGCTCTGTAGCCACACCAAAAGGCTCTTTCCTGATAATGTGATATAGAATATCAAGCTTATGAGGTACAGCCCACAACAACCTGCCCACTGACTTTGCTTAGTAGTTTATAGCCACCTGTTTCTACTCATGAGAATTTTAGAAGTTAATTTTTTTCCAATTAATATACTGAGGAATGAAAGTTAAGGAGAGTAAAACTGTCCTAGACAACAGTCAAATAATTTTTTGCAGAGTTTTTACCAATAACTTTCTACCTGTGTGTGCCTGAATCAAAGCTATCCAGCTTTTAGGACACTTACAAGCCTCACACATTCTACCATGGAGAAGAATAAGCTTATATCACAGGCTGCAGGCACATACAAAGTGTTGTAAGATCTTCTCTAAAGTGTGTTCTCACACTTCTCACAGCTCTCATGGACTCTACTCTTATTATTTATCCCCAAAATAGCAGTCTGGGCATGCATTTCAAATTCAAATTCATTGAGAGTATTTGGTTACTGTTCCTTCACTGGTATTTCCCTGCACAGCACAGAGCTCAGCCAGGCTGAGCTATGCTGGATGAGGCAGCTGAGCCTGCTGTGAGACATTAAGGCTTCCTCTCTCAAAGTCTTTCTCAGTACCTTTCTGTTATTCTTGGTCTGATCGTTTTGCCCCATGCTACTGCCCTCTGGCTTCTTGCTGCCTTCTGCTTTCTTGCTCCACTCTCCAGCAACTTTTCTGGCACAGCTTCTCTCCTAAAAAGCAATTTGAGAAACATCCTTTGCATTACTCTTTGTGATTCCTGTTGGCTTACTTTCAATATACAAAACAAACAGGGAAGAAAAAAAAAAACCAAGCCAGAAGAAAATTGGCTCCTGCCTTACAACTCCTACTCCGTTTTTCTCTGGAAGTGCAATTACAGCTCTTGAGTATGTGTGGCCTGTAAAGGGCAGTGGGAGCCCAGGGAGTGCTCACACAGACACAGAAGCTTATCAGAGCCAGGAGGATCCTCAGGGAGATGGTGACAGTCTCTGAGAAGCTTCTGTGTGTGTTGGGGTCCCTTCCAACCTGACCCATTCTGTGATTCTGTCCCAGCATTGTCCTTGCAGTGTCCCTGCACCAGTACACAATCCTGAGCTGGATCAGCTTTAACAAAGAATATTTCCTTATCATTCCAGGAAAACATTGTCTAAAACTCCAACTGTTTCCTGGCCTTGCCATATTTGCTTATCATGGACTGGAATTTGGTTACAAAACCTATACAGTCACATATTGTAATCTAACAGTAATTAAGAAAAGTCAATTTTGTCTTCTGATGAATCAGAAACTATTTCCATGGTTCCATATGCTTCAGTGGAGCAAATAATTAACTGCACAAACAGAAAGTGGATAGTCCCTCTTTGGGAAGCATTCTCCGGGGAATTATGGTGATATTAACTAGAAGAGAGGAAGCAGCAGCGAAGATTTAATTGGGAAATAATGAAAAACTCTGCATTTTTATGTTAAATTCTCTGCTGAATATATTCCTCGCTTTTAAGGTCAATCTGCACACAGATAACTTTGAGTACTGAGAGGTTTCTGCTCCCAGCTCTTGGAGCTCACTGCCCAGGCAAAGACCTAGCACCACTCTTTGTGGTCCAGCTGCTGCTACACTTGGCTCTCATCTATTTGCCATTAAGGACTATCCACAGCTTTGTAGGATCTCCACAGATAAAAGGGACTAGGAAGTGCTTTCAGCTGCAGCTTTAAAGTCTGTCCATGCCTGCTGATACAGAAAGATAAACCATTCTCTGTCCCTTTGCCTTTAAACAACAAACACAATACACTGAGGTTTTGAGTGGGTTTTGTTGTTGTTATTGTTGGTTTGGGTTTGTTTCCTAAACTAACATTAGACTTTCTTTTTCTTAGGGAAGCTCAACACTGACTTACAGCCAATAGAGCCTTACTGAGTAGCTGCCAGATGACAATATCTACGCTCAAAAAAAGATTTTCCTTTCTAGCTATCTCTGTGCTATTTATAGACAAAAAGCAACGGAAAAAAGAAACTCAGGAGGAAAGGGAAGGGCAGCATCAAGCAACCTGGGACTTCTTTCAATTACTGCCTGACAGAGAAATATTTGCCAAGGTCTCTTTGAATAGCTTTAGAAACTTTCTATTACTGGGAAAAAAGGTCCATTATTCAAAGATCTGGCAGCCCAGAGATAAGGAAAAGGCTTTAACTTCTGAAACAAAAAAAAAAAAGGACACTTGGTATTAAAACCCCAAGGCTGTGGAGCAACCAATGAATTTTATGATACAGGCTCTGAAGTCCAAGAGAACCAAAATGTCAACATTTTGCCATTTCAATGTACTCCAGTTTTGAGTTGGTCAGTTATCCAGAAAGTGATTCAATATATTGCCATTGCATGTGGCCTTTCCATAACAACCTGCAGCTCAGTTATCTTGCTCTGCAAATATAGAGGAAAAATGGCAAGGGAGATCTAAAATAGGGGAATTAACACTGGATTTGCAGGCGAAAACTCCAAACCCCAGTAAACAAGACTTGCTATCATTTTTGCTTTGAACATTAAAGCTCTTGGCCCATTAAGCTTCTTTTAGGGTCCATTAAACGACAACAACGTCAACTCTTGAATTAAACTAGGCAATTTCTGCTTTTCTACGTCTGACATTCTTTCTGTTGAAGTTAGGAAACTTACCACTGGAGTCCATCCACGTGGCTGTTCTGCTCCATCCCCTAGAGGTAGTAGGTAGGAGCAGCCCCCTGCCCTCCCCAAATGTCTCACTGCAGAACATGCTGGTTGTTCAGCTCTCCAGAGAGATAACCTGTCTCCTCTCCAGGGGCTGCATTGGACAGTGAGGCTGATCAGGTCCACCCAGATTTTGCTAACAATTGGACTCAACAAAGCCTTTCCCCAGGCAGCTCTTTGGCCAGTCAGCCTTAGAACCCTGGTGACATCTTAAGTGTATCGAATTTAGATCACGCTGAGAATTTTGTATATTATTTATGAGAATGGATTGATTTTTTCTTTTCTGTGAGGGAATAATATAACATGTATCTCTCCCTCCCCCCTCTGTACTTCTGGTAAAATAGTTCCTACATAAATGCCAATGCATCACTGTCAGGAGCATTGTTCATTGCCTCATTTTGCAGTTCCTCACTTTACCAGGACTCACAAAGAATTCATGGAGAGGAAAAAATACCTGAATAAAAGGGAAATTTATGATTGCCTTTCCTGCCTGCTGTTGCAGGTCCATTGCAGTATACTCTTAGGTTCTCTAGCTACTTGCCTGCTGCCTTTCAGTTACAACTACATGTTAGACAGATATTTATTTCATCTTGTTCCAACGCACATTAAAAGTGAGAAGAACAGAGGCATGGAGATGGGTGATAATATTATCTTCCTCTCACCACATAATATGCATAATTGCTCTTTCCTAGCTCACACTTGATAAATCAGAAAGACATATGTAACTTATGCTCATGTCTTTCTTTCACAGGATGAGGTTTCCATGCTCCGAAGACTTTTAAAAACCCCAGACATGTAAAGCAAGAAATATAGGTATATGAAGTGAGATTATGGCAGGATTTGGGTTCCTAAAGTCAAAACTGTGATCATGAGCAATTGTTGGGCCCTGCAGATGCTCTGAACTCCAGAGATCACTTTTGGCTTTACTTGCCCAGATTTAAATGCTGTCTGCTGAGCTGAGCAGCTCTCCAGACAGCATGCTGGGCTTGGGTCTGACTCTGAGGGTGGGATTCTAACAGAATTCTGAATTATGGCAGTGCTGTCAGTGTAGCAGGGATAGAATATTTATAATGAGGCACTAGTGCACTTATTTCTTTGGAGCACTTGGTCTCTTGTGACCTATTCTCTATCAACCATTTGCAACAAGTTTGTCCCTATTCAAATAAGCCTTTGCCCCTTATCCTATCAGAGCATACCTTAGAAGACCTTAGTATTTCCACCACTCGCTCAAAAAGAGTGAATGAGGTTATACCTCTCAGCAGGGAGAAGGAAGACAAGGAGATGGGCCTGGGACAAAGCAAATTTTGCTCAGAAATTTCCTATTGGGAAATAAATGGTTACAAAAGTTTGGTTAAGTTGTGAGCCAATTGCAAAATGTCACAGCAGTGGATCTTTCTAAACATGAAAAAAAAAGGAAAAGAAACAAGATGTGCGTGTTGAAGTCAGAAGAGATCCATCTTTACATTTCAGGAAAACAAAGTTTTATTTATTTAAACTAACTAGAAATATTTATGATTCCCACAACTCTTTCAAAGCTGGAGAACAAAAGTTACATTTAAACAAATGCCTTATCATCCACTGCACTGGGGAAATGCAATAAAGCCAAGAACCTGAAAGTGAAACTTTGAGTCTCATAAACAGTTATCTGACTCCTCAGAGTGGCCTTGTCTCCACAACTGATTAACAGAAACTGAGGCATTTACTAGAACACTGGCACAACATTTTTCAACGGCTGCAAAAGAACTCGGAGGGCTTCCCATCCCCCAGGCTGCTGCAAGACAGTTCAGTGCTGACACAAAAGAGCACCTGAAAAGAATCAGAGGGTAAGGAAGAAAACACTTGGAAAAAGAACTCTCTCCTCAGTTTTGGGAAAAACTTCTGCATAGGAGCAGCCTCACTTGGTGCCGGGGGAGAAGAGGAGAGAGGTTTGGATGAAGAAGCTTCCAACTGTGAGATCAGCTGCAGTTGCAGTCAGAGTCTGGCATGTGCCCATTGATCTGGTTAATACTGAGGCTGCACGAGGGGAGGTTTATCACCAGAGCTGCAGTGCCACCCCCCTGACAAGGTTAATGTGCTATGGTTACAGGC
This sequence comes from Acanthisitta chloris, assembly GCF_000695815.1. NCBI lineage: Eukaryota > Metazoa > Chordata > Aves > Passeriformes > Acanthisittidae > Acanthisitta > Acanthisitta chloris. The sequence goes on from NW_008649725.1 coordinate 37,665, forward strand.
TTGGCAAGGAAAACAAGTGTAGTTTTCTGCTGGCTTAATCAGATGCAGGCTATAATACTGGACAGGACTGCAACTACTCTGCTAAACCCTCTGCTATTCCTTCTTGTCCCAACTGCCTTTCCATCGAGTGTGCCAGTGACAGCAAAGTTCTGAAAACAAAACAGCACTACAAATCAGAACTGGGTTTGCCCTGTAGAAAGTTGCTTTAAGATCTAGAACTTGGCCAAGTACTGACCACAAGGAAGAGCTTCACCCCACCTGTAACAAAAAGAAGTACCAAGTGCAAATTATGGGCACAGTGGTAAAAGCCTCACCTGGAATCAATAGCACCTGCATTGCTCTGATGGGCACATGCACTGAAATTGTGCAAAATATTCCTATGGTCTGCTAGACATCTCCTCCAGTGCTCACCTCAACTCTGGCTGCTGCTGGGCATGGCCTGGAGATACTCTGTGCCTCAGCACACTTCAAGTGCACTGGGTCTGGATTCTGTGGGCAGCACACAGATGGAGACACTGTCCAGACTTCAGGAGGAGAAGAGTGGCTGTAACAGCCCAGTCGTGTGTTACATTGCTGCAGAAAGGACCATGTGAGGAATGACTGTTTTTGCACTTGGAACCAAGTCCCTGGACCACAAACTCTGCACCTGCTGAGTGTTCCCTCTCCACACCATCCCTCATGCTCCAAAGAATGAAGTGAACAAAAAACAGAGCAGAAGAGCATTGACTCTGCTGGCTCTGACTCTGGATACAGTGACTCAAAAGTAAGGCACTCTGCTTTTCTCAATACTCCCTTCTAGGCATTTAGAAGAAATCTGTTTCCTATGTTCTGAGCCCTTACTTAAATGAAAAGGATCCTGTCATCATGCCCTTAAGGACTATTTGCAAGTACAGTTTGGATTCCTAGGCAGTGCAGATCCCACAATCAGAGCTTTGAACAGCTTCCTTTGAACTGGACACGGATGCAGTAGTCACAAAGTGAATGACAGGTTTCATTAGAGATAACAAGGCAGCAGAGTTAAGACTGCAGCTCAGAGAAAGCACGGGCCTGGCACTCAGGGCCTGCGAAATGCTGAGAGTTTTGAGCAAGATTTCATGGAAGTTTAAGTGAATCTCAGGCAAGATGCTGTGGTCTTGTGCCTATCCCTCCCTCCCCATCTCTCTCTTGTGCCACAAGTTCATGTGGCTCTGTAACAAAAATGTCTGGCAAAGAAGGAAAAAATTAAGTATTTTGGAGCTTATTTTTTGCAGTTTGAGCTCAGTGAGTTTACCTCCCTCACCACAGTCAAAAGAGCACTAAATACAAAGGAGAAGAGAGGGAAGGTTGTACAGTAGACCCAGGAGAAAGGGCTGCAGGACCCACCACAGACCAGGGGAAGCTGACATGAAATGATGCTGCTGTGACTTGATTCTTTATTCACAGAGTGGAGATATTGAACCTCTTTGCTAGTAAACAAGTTCACAAAGTCTTTGCCTCGGTTCTTTGCACCCTTCTACAAAAACTACGAACTAAAACAAAGCTCAAACAATGTCAGCCCACTTGGCCTTAGTGAACCAAACCACTAGAGCACTTAATCTTTGGACTCTCCAGTTGGAGTGCAGAAAAGCCTTTAATCTGAGCTGTACAGGCTGGCTCTCCATAGCAAATGGACAGTGATGTGAGGAGACAAGAATTTCTGCTATGGGAAGATGACATCTAGCCAGAAAATGTCAAAAGCTTGGAAGCCAGTTCTTAGGAAACAGGCTGGGAGACATGGAAGATGCCAAATCAAGCTTGTCAAATGCATGCCAAGAGAGTGAAAAACAAAAACACGGTTGACAGAAATTGGCTTTGCCTTGATATCCCTGCCTGAGGGAGAAAGTGGCTGATGGCTGGCCAGAAACTTCCTAGGCCATCAGCCAAAACAAAGGAAGGAGGTTCCGACTTTATAACTGGTGAAGACTGAGTGGAAATCTGCACAGCCACACCTAGAGAAAGTGTGCTTGGAGCCTGTGGCAGCCTCCCCTCCCAACACCACGACTGAGGCCTCAATATCAAACTGTTTCACGATTATAAAAATGCATTCCCTAAGTGAAGCCCTTGTCAAAACACAAAAAGCTTTCTGAACAGGGCAGGAACAAATGGTACAGGCAATGCCTGTAACACAGGCAAAATTGTGGGAGAAGATCTCCCCTGCAAGGTCTTCAAGCACTGTCAGACTCAGGAAAGAGTTTGTATTGTAGCTCTAGCAATGTGGAAGTGCCCACATGCTCCAAGTACCTTTTGGTTTCAGGATTAAATTCTTTCTGTGACACCATGTCAAAGTACATTAGCTAAGCAAAGGGTAGAAGTGAGACAGCAGAAGACCAAACAGCTAAAACGAGATGGTGATCAGCAAGAAACCTTCAGAAAACTACTCAAGGATGTCAGCAGTATCAGAGGGCTGTTTTCTGAAAAGCTTCAGCAGTTGTTCTTCTGGCTTCAGACTTTAGTTTGCTTCCTTTGATTTGCTGTTTCATTTTTCAAAAGCTTTGTATTGGTAGAAGGGGGAAGACACTGAATGAGTGTTAGTACATCTGTCTCCTAGATTCCTCAGATCTTTGCCATCTGAGCTCTGTCAACAGCTAAAAATGCTCTTCTCTCAAGTTCTGGAGATTCCACTGATGGCATGTCTTGAATTTGACTTATCAGCTGAGTGAAGGCAAATTTCCAGGGAATAAAAAAAGGAAAAAACAACTTTCCTTGCATTCAAACAGTATAGTCCCTAGTAAAAAAATAAAATAAAATCATTCCCTAAACTTTCTTCCATGAAGTCTTTGCTTCTATTGTGTCATACTCAGGAAGTTAACAGTTGGGATATGGAGGGGGAGGAAGCAAAGTAAGAAGCCTCAGACCCTGTGCTGTCACTCAGACCTGTCAGAGGCTTTGAGGAGGGGAGGGTTCAGTAGGACAAAAAAACCCAAACATTTCTGGAGGTGCACAGAACACTCTGGACATCAATAAAACCCAGGGTTACCTTTCTAGAGACGTTTCATGACGTTTGCTGTGGTTGATTGTGCCCCTTATACCTTTCCACTTCCATATCATTCACGTTACCTGTCATCTCACTCATTCTTTTGGTTTCCTCTCAGAAAAATATTCAGTGGTTTATTCAGTTCTTCCCAGAGAGAGAAGCCACCACCACCTGAGTGACTGATCTCTCTCAGGAATTTGTAAGACTACAGAAACTTTTGTAGGCCTGTCTTTCTGTTAGATGCAACATTAGCAGCTCAATTCTGTTTATGATACTGAACTCCATAACATGTGTGAAACAAACATTTTGGTTTCACCACATCAGCCTGTAGTGTCACATAAAAGTGAAAGTCTCTTCTGTGAAGGCTGCAAGGCAGGGGAAATGAGAGCACTTAGCAGCATCAGCCAAGTTCGCATCAGCATAACTCATCCAGGTTCAAAGCTAACGAAGATAAAAGGTCTCTGCCTAGTTTGCTGGGAATTCAACCACCACATTAAACAGGAATATATGTTCTAATACATTTTCAGAGGTGGTTTAATAGAAAGCAACTTTGAACTGAACTACCTTTGAACTGACATACCTGTGCCAGTGGTGGGCAAGCAGCAGCACAGTCTGCAGGTTCTTCACCACTTGTGTTGCATCAGCAGAGATCTAGAGGTGGATGAACAAAACAACCATCTGTCAAAGCTGAGTTCAAATTCAGGTAACACTTCACGCTGCTGTTTATGACTGAGTACTGAAATCCCTGAAGTTTCACTTTCCATTCCCCTGATTCCAGCTGTTGTGTCCATGTCAACGGGGAGAGCTCAGTTTGGATTTCTCAGAAATAATCTCTTCACCCTTAGGCTTCCTGATTCTGACAAGGAATATTCCTAAACTGAAGAATGCTTAAACATTGCTACAAGCATTCCCAGGTTCCTCAGGAAAAGCAAAGGCATTATCAGCTGCATCTCTCCTTGTCTGGCAATGCAGCAGCAGGTGCAAGGCCATTCCTTCACAGTGACTCCACAGTGCAGTGGGTCAGATTAAAATGTCTTTACACACGTCCTGCACTCTGCTGGAATAACCCAAACCTATGTTTTGTGGTGGGAACCAGCAACCTTTAACACATGAGCACTGTCCCCCACGGTCACTGGCTAGGAATGCACAAACCAGATTACTTCTTCCCCCACCCTCCTGCAAAATGCAAAAGTTATGGTATGTTACTTCATTTTTTAAGGTACATTTGTGTCTGCTGTTTCATCTGTTCTCACTAGTGGGTCAAGCATGACTAAAATAATCCTATCAACAATTCCACACTAGCAACTTCCACTTGGTTTTTGTCCCCCATCTAGTTATCTTATGGCTTTGTACTTTCAAATCCATCTCATTTAAGCAAAACCTGTTGCAACACATGCAACCTGAAATGAATTGCACCAGTATCTACAAGGACATAGAAACCTGCAGGGTCAAATGCAGGATCAAATGACTTCTTAAACCATTTTCTGCAAGGAAAAATATACTGAGATTACACATTACTGAGAGTAAGAAGTTTAAGCTTCTGCATGACTAATTTGACATTCAAAGTCACTCTCTGAAACACAGATAAGGAGTCACCCATAGGATGAACTTGCAGGCAAGTTTCGTTTCACCAAGGGACAAAAAAAGGATGATTAGATACTTTTTCCATTCAAAAAAAATGGTTGAGGTTTCTTAACTAATTTATTTTGGCAGGACATGTAGTCTGTAGTGGGTATTACTGCCTTGATGCTTTGAAGAACTCTGGTTTTCTCATGTTCCCACAGAAAATCATTTGAAGTCTTGATGCTTTGAAGAACTCTGTTTTTTTCATGTTCCCACAGAAAATCATTTGAAGGACAAGAAAAAAATCCTTTGCCTCTTTATGTAACAAATGGCTATGGTCTAAAGCAATAAGAGAGCTTAAAATTAGTGCTCTAATGTGACCACTGAGACATTTCAGACTTAATTACATCTGAAGCAGACTTAACCACCCATTCCTCTCCAGTTTCACACAAACAGTAATTGCCACTGCAGCCGCACGGCAACACTGGAGAATTAACCACATCCTAGAGGAGCTGGAACATGAAGAGGGAAACCAAACAGGCTCCAGAGTATCTGCCCAGGCAGAACAGCTCATTCTGGGTCTGTCAGGTCTCCATTCTGCAGGAGGAGCTAGAACCAGTCCACTGCAGTCAGCTGTGTTCTGTACCAAACATCTATGGCAGGTAACATTCCACTTCCTCTCTTGGCTTTCTGCCTTGGCTCTTGTTGACTTGCATAGACTCAGATACAGAGAAAACATTCCTAAGTTGTAGGTACACTTGTACTTATGATCATCCTTATTAATCTATTAAAAAAAACCCAGTATTTTGACTTGACAAAGAAGCTGTGAGATTTTACTGCAGGCTGTAATCCTGTGCACCAAGTGATCCACAGTCCCCAGGCAAAAAAATGTGTTATTCAAGTTAGTGCAGGAATACAAACACGAATTAATAGTCTCTATTAATAAAACTGTTGAAATTAATGTTCCCACAAAATTCTTATAGCTGGATCTTACCTTAGAGGCCAGCAAGCACACCATGGAGGCTGGAATGTGATTCTGCATTTCCAGTAGGGCTACACTGCTCCAAACATGCTTCTCTGTGCCAGGCAACAAATCCTCAGTGAATGAAAAGAGAGCAAAATAGTTTTTTACACACTTAGGTCCTGCAATCAGTGCAGCTTATCTGTTAGCCACAGAGCTAGGAAACTCTGCAGAATCAAAGCCCAGGAGGCAGCAGAAGAGGCAGGAGTTTCCTGGCATGGTAGATAGGTCAATCCAGGATGTCTCTTCCCTGCAGTGCTGCTCAGCACTGTGGCAGCTCTTGCACAGGGGGATGTCTCCTGTCATTTTGCAAACCATCTCCACTGCATACTGTTCAGAGTACAGCTCCCAACCACCTTCCCACTACTCCATGTTCCAGAAGCAGCATGGGGGAACAAGCTGCTTTGTTTGCTCCAAGACTTCAAAGTTCATTGAGGGCCACTTACTTGTTTTATGCCTTGCACATACAGGTTTTGTTCTTCTATCCTGGCTCAAGCAGGATGAATAACAGATTCCCACTTTATTCTGTTTCTTGCCTGCTTTAATATGAAGGACAGGATTCCACACTGCACTGAGGATCCCTCCTCCCAGGCCTCCTGGAATGGAGCAGGAAAGCAAACAATCTGCCTCCTAAAATAAAAGAAATCATCTTACAGGAAGATGTTACTGTACAGACAGATTTGGAATTGCTCTGAAATGGACCCTCCACACTGTGAGCCAAACACAGCTGAGAGGGTGGTTCTCTCACCAAGGAGTGAGGAACAGGTTCCCTTCTCTGGCCAGACTGAAGGTGGATACAGCTGCAGATCTAAATCCAGTGCCAGCACACAGGTGTATATTTACAAAGGGGCAGCTCAGAGCTTGTGGCAGGATGTCACAGCTGATTTCAGCTGGAACTGATCATGTTCTTCATTCTTCTTTCTTACACTGAAACGAAACAAGGCAAAGCCAAATGAAATAAACCAAATGAAATTACAATGGTGAACTACTAATGGCCCCAGAACTCAAGCCTGAGGCAGATGTCAGACATGTGTCAGACAGTGTGTTGTGTTGCTTGCACTGCAATGTTTGAGAATTGCCTATTTGCGGAACTTGAGTTCTCAGAGTTGAGAAATACTGTGGTTTTCTTTCCTATTGTTTCCCTAATCTAAAAGCAATTCAGAAACATCACAGCTCCATGGGTAAAACCAAGGAACAAGAGCTGACACTGACATGTCCCTAGTCAGCACTAAATCTGTCTCTCTCCTGCCTTTCCCCCTGAAATGGCTCCAATCTCCAGAGGAAAAGTGTATCCTACTGAACTCTGATACCTCAAGTTTGTTCTTGGTTGGGCAGAAGAGTTAACTTCTTGCAAGATTTCTAGCAGAGTAACTGGCTAGGAAAGGCTTGCATGAAATTGCTTAATACACTTTGAATGAAATTCTCTCATTAAAACCCCTGAAATATCAATTTTTTTCATTCCCATTTTCTCAGAGTTTGTTCAGTCAGTGTCACCAAAAATTTGTTGGTTTAGATAGTTCAGATGTAACCAAACCATGAGAAACTACTCTTCAATCAATTCTTGTCGACAGCTGAGGCAATATTCCAGATGATTCTCATCCAGACTGGCTGAACAATCATTCTGTGCTTGTCCTACTACATCTGTTTACTCATCATATTATCCTGAGGAACAGCATTACATGGAAAAGTTTCCTCATATACTAGAAAAAAAGACCTTGTCTAGAAGATGTATTTTAACAACAGCCTCTGTTGCCACTGAAAATTCAAACCTGTCATCAGTAAAGAATCAGAGACTCATAGAATTTTAGGGCTTGGAATGGAATTTACAGATCATCCAGCCCCAACCCCTGCCCTGGGCAGGGACAGCTCCTCACTAGATCAGGTTGCTCAAGGCTCATCCAGCCTGGATTGAACACCACCAGGGTTGGGGCAGCCACAGCCTCCCTGGGCAACCTGGGACAGTGTCTCACCACCCTCACAGGGAAAAATTTATTTCTAATATCTAACCTAAACTTTTCCTCCTTCAGTTTGAACCCATTACTCCTTGTCCTATCACTGCAGTTCCTAACACAGAGTCCCTCTCTGGCTCCTTGTAGTCCCTTCAGATATTGAAAAGTTGCTCTGAGGTCTCCACACAACCTTCTCTTCTCCAGGCTGAACAGCCCCAACTCCCTCAGCCTGTCCTCACAGGGGAGATGCTCCAATCCTCTTATGAACTTTGTGACCTCCTCTGGATTTGTAACTTGCAGCTGCTTTGGGTTCAGTGTTTGAGTCATCCTTAGACTTCGTGATCGATTTTGAGCAATCAACCTGTGATACACTTTCCTCATCTTTCACACAGAAACAATGCCCCTACCTTAGGCTCCAGCCACACACTCTGCCCTGCACACAAGTTGGCATTACAGGCTTAAGACTCATTGTAACAGGGTTTGACTCATTCCTATCTGGTTTTCTATTGCATTTTTTCCAGTGTGAGCAGGGACATCTGAGCAGTCCCATGGTGGAGAATGAGAAGTTCTTGAATCAACTTCTGCTTACCCAGCTCAGAGTCAGTAAGGAATTCAGAAAGAACACAGTATTAAGTGTTTCCCATTAATAAGGTTAGTCATGGGATTCCCCAGAAATTTCAGCTTCCAGAATGAATAATACCAGCCAGGGAGCTGAGGAAGTTCTGCCAACAGACAAGGGCACATTCTAACACCAGGTTGTGGGGACTTCTGCATTTGTTTTCCTGAAAACAATGAAAAATCAATATACTAGTTTCCCTCAGAGTCACAGCATTCACTCAGGATAACGTGTAAATGATTGTGCTAAGAAACACATAGTGTATGAGTCTCACTGGTAGCAGTGCCTTACAGGACCTGGTTCTTCCTTGTGGGATAGCTAAAAAAGCTTTACAAGGAATTCTCTATTTCTTTGTGTCTACAGACTATTTCCATTCCTGTCGTTCTCAGCTGCTTCCTGAGAAAGCTTTTTGCAAAGGATAAAGCTCCACATGAAAAACTGTGCAGAAATTCAGCTGCCCACGGTCTTTGACAGACACACTGTGCCACAGACTGATCAAGTGGGATTGTTCAGTTCCTCTGATGAACAGTTATACATTGTGTTTGACCTTTGTTTGGGGCCTTATGCTCACAGATATCTTATCTTCAGCACTGTTACTGATCAACCTCAAGCAGTTAAAGATTTCATCATGATTACAAACCTGCCACATTCTTCTCCTGTGCTCTGTTAGAGGGAAGCTCTCCACAGTCCCAGCCCAGAGGCAGCAAAGGGAACATCTGAGAGGTGCTCACACCAACACTGCCGAGTTGTTTCACTGTGAAACATTTCCCCTCAGTTTCAGGTAAGGCTGAGTGATGACTGCCACTGAAGCAGATGAGAAGTGTTCACACATTCCTTTCTAGTGACTGCTTTGTACTGCAAGATCTTCAGTGGTGACATTTTTGCAGTTTTTTTTTTTCCCTAGAAGAATTGTGCAACTAATACCTGAGGCTTCTGCAGAGATGGTCTGTGCATCACACTGCTCTGCCAGAACTCAAGGCAAAATTCTCACAGGATCTTGTTTCTCTTAGGAAGTTCTTTTTCTTTCTTAAATTTCATGCTTCTTTTAGCATATATACAGACACTTCACACAGTTTCAATACTCTCACACTGGTTCCATTCTCCAGAGGACAAGTGTATCCTACTGAAGTCTGAAACACCTCATGTCTGTGCTTGGTTGGACAGAAGAGCTAATTTCTTGCAAGATTTCTAGCAGAGTAACTTTGAGTGACTCACACATTCAGTTTGCCTTCTAAGAGGATAAATCACTTCCTACTACATTACTATGAAGCAGGAAGGATGGAAGAGATTCTAGAAATACTGATTATTTTTTCCTTCCTTTTTTTTTTTTTTTTTTTTTAAATTAAAAAGAAACCAGACATCTTTCCAAACATCAAATCCATTCCCATGGACTAATAAGGACAACAGGAAACCATTGCAAATTATGACCAATGCTTAAATCAAACAATCCTAGAAGTTAGGAGGAAGATTTTTCGTTTTGGGACTTGCTCAGATAGTTACAGTGCAAACAAAAAACCCCTAAAGTTTTTGTGGTGACTGAAAGTTACAGGTAGCACCAGGAACTACAGTGCCTGGTGCAAGCAGTGAGAGTGGAATGATGCTTTTAGCACCATTTCTTTAGGACAGAGTGCTAAAAAGATCAATCCTCAGCATCAGCATCAAACCCTGCACAAACACAAATGGAGCGTCACAAGTCACTCATTGCTTCAGATAAATACATTAAAAAAGGATGAACTGAGGAACAGGAAGGACCTGTCCAATCCCCTGTTGAGGCAGAGCAAAGGTGAAGGCTGCTGATGCCAGGATAACAGCCACTGCACACTCAGTGTGAGCTAATCTAAACACAGCTATAGAAAAGTGAGATCTCGTTTCCCATAACAGCTCTGATTTTCTTTTCAGATTCACACAAAGCAGAGGAAGCTTAGCTCCAAGCTGTGGTTCAGAGAGATCTGTGGTTTTAAAAAAATCTGACAAGTTTCCCTCCCTCACAAAACATCTTCTATGAAGATCTGTTCAGAAACTAACAAAGAGGCTTGCAAAACCTATTTTGACCAAAATTTAGTGAGCCAAGCAAACCTACTTCCCTCCAAAGCACTTTGGCTGCTACGTAAGAATTACAAGTTATCTAGCAGACAGTGGTTACAAACAACACTTTCACAGGAAAGCTTTGAAGCTGATAAACTCTGATAAGCAAATTCAAGTGAACTACACGGTGGAGAAGCAGCGAAGCAAAGCTGCTCACATCTTGTTCCCAAGAACTCTGGAATTAAGTTACACCCTTTGCACATCAGCAACAGGTTTTGCACAGGATAACATGGTGGTGTAGAAAGACTGAAATGCAAGTGTGGCTACAAATGGTTGTAGCTGATATTCTTACAGAGGACATGTGCTTTCTGTAGTACACCAGTTAAGTAACTGATAGTGTGAATAGAGGTAATGATTATATGTGACATATCAAACAGTGATGTTTCTTTCTCCTGTCCTTCAGATTAGCTCTTAGTTTTCATAGTATCATAGAATTTAGGGGTTGGAATGAACCTTACAGATCATCCAGCCCCAACCCCCTGCCCTGGGCAAAAGAAACTCTTTTGTATTCCCATGCACTAGAAAAGTATCTAAAAACCAACCTGAGTTGGTTACGCAGAAAATAAAACCCAAAAATGCTAACTTCAAATTTTACACCAGAATCTTCCACTTTAGCAAAATTATACATCAAGTAGCCAATTTTTTGGGGGTATAACTTCTTGAAATCATTCTGGAACATTTCAGTGGTTATTGACATGAATTGACAGAGACCTAAAAGACAGATAACCTCCTTCCCTGAACAGATGCCAGTCAGGGTGCACTTGAGCAGCAGAGCTACCTGCACTGGTGGTGATGCTGCACTCTCAGTCCCCACAAAGAGATAAAGGATAAAGATCTTACATAAAACCCAGTAACAAAAAAACATTTCACATGCTGATTCAACGGTGAGTCACAATACTCCCAGACCCTGAGTAACAGTTAGAGAATGAAACAACACTGCAAAGAGGAAAAACACCTCCAGTGTGGCCTATAGGAGTGCCCAGCATCATGCACTTCAAACAGCAGCCTCAATCTGCTTCAAATAAACAGCACCTAAACGAGGACAGATTTACACAAAGATGTGTTCACCCAATTAGCTAAAGGACAAAATTTATTTCTGCAGTAAAATAACAGCTTGTTCTCCCATCCCGTGTCACAATGTTTATTCCATATTAACGCTGAGAGGAATGTTGTGTAACTAAGAAACAGAGTATTGATCGTCCAAACAGGCCAGAAAAATGTTAAACTGTGGCCAGGGTGAAATATAAACCTTTATTTGGGGGCAAGATAGTGAGAATGGAATGGCAAGATGAGTATTTTCCATTCAACAAGGACATATCTCAACTTTGCAGAATGAGTGTCTAAGGATGGGCAAAAGCTTTTAGTGTATTTCAAAAGAGCTCATAGTCTCAAGTTTGAACACTAAGACACAATCTAAAAATTTCACCTCTTAAAATCCACTTTAGAGAACTGGAATCCAAACCCAATAATAATTCTAAGGCCTAAACATATTTGCAGATAATCTGTTGGCAAAATCCTCGAGCTAAAAGCAGATACAGAACTGAACACAATCCAAGCAGACTGACCTAGATCACCTCAACTGCCTTAACTGTGTGTGAACATTTACCTGAAACTGTTCTTCTAGTTTTGACACTGGAGATTTGCAACTCCAAGTGTTGCAACTCCCACCACTCCCAGGCAACCAGCAGCAGGACAAGAGGGCACAGACTCAAGCTCTGCCAGGGGAGGGGTAGGTTGGATGCTAGGAAGAGATTTTTTATGGAGAGAGTCATCAGGCATTGGAATGTGCTGCCCAGGGAGCTGGTGGATTCACCATCCCTGGAGGTTTTTAGGATGACACTGGACGTGGCACTTAGTGCCATGGTCTAGTAACCACAGTAAGGTTGGACTCAATGATCTTTGAGGTCTTTTTCAACCTGGTTGTTTCTATGATTTTACGATTTATGTACTAAAGACCTGCTCAAGTTGCTGCATTTACATATTCTTGGGGACTAAGAGGAGAGTGGACTAATGCAGCAGTGCATTTCTGTTCAGTTCATTTCCAACCCAACCAGCATGAGAAGAGGGTTGGAGGCTGTCTCTTCATTCCATCTCTGACCATTAGTAACACAGGGCAAGACACTGAATCCGACTCAGTGTCTGAGTCTGGAACGAATTTTGTACAGAAACACAGGAAAAATGACAGGACAAACGGCTGCAAAAGTTCTGAAGCATCAGGATACAGAACTACAAACCAGTTTCAAACTTGAAGGAAAAGAACTTCCTGGCCACAAATGATAAAATTGGTACCCTTAAAGCAGAATTATTGGCACAATTGAAAGTTCAACTGCCAGGAGCAGATTTAAACTTATTTTCCCCAATACAGCATGTTTTAATATTTGCATCTTATAGTAACCACAGTGTTGTCTCCTACCTCTGATCACAGAATGGCTCAGGTTGGAATGGACCACAGTGGATCATGTGGGCCAACTTCCCTGCACAGGCAGAGTCATCCTAGAGCTTAGGCCACAGGATTGTGTCCGGGTGGCTCTGGAATATCTCCAGTGAGGGAGAATTCATGACCTCTCTGGGCAACCTGTTCCAGTGCTTGGTGACATGCACACTAAAGAAGTTCTTCTTCATGTTCAGGTGGAACTTCCTGTGCCTCAAGTCTCTGCCAACTGCCTCTTGTCCTATTGCTTGGCACCACCAAGCAGAGCCTGATCCATCCTCTTGGCATCCTCCCTTCAGATACTTACAAGGTCCTTCTCAGTTGTCTCTCCTTGAGACTTACCTTTAGTGAACCCAAGCTGACTCCTCCCCATCACCTTGTCTTCCATGAGGGCATTGATGGCCTCCAGAATGAGACACTCCACCACCTTGACATGAGGCTGACTGGCTGGTAGTGATCCTTTCTTGCCCTTTGTGAAGACCAGATTGCCATTTGCTATCTTCCAGTCCTGAAGCATCCATCCTGATCTCCATGACCTTTCAGAGATGATCATGAATGGCCTGGCTATGATGTCTGCTGGCTCTCCTGGCTCTTGTGGAGCAATGACTACTTTGAGAAATAACATTTCACAGTGAATGGATATAGACTGTAATTAATTCCTACAGATGTAGAGGCTAATTAATGAGAATCTAACTAATAACTTGGTTGGATTTAATCCATATACTGAACTGGCAACATGCACAGAGAAACAGGCAGCGGGTGCAAGGACATATCAGAGAAGAAATCACCCATGACAGGCACTTCCAGAATGGTTCACAGATACTTCACGTGTTGTCCAGCTGCTCTTAACCCTTGGGCTCATCTACTTTTCATCTCCCTTCCAGGTTTCTTTCCTGCTCTCCCTCAGTCTATGTCTTCCCTGCAAACACAAGGCAAATAACCTTAGATATTTTAGTTTTTGGCTTAGAGATGAAAATGCCAAACATTCACATGTGCACAACATTCCCCAAACAAAAGCTTCAAAAATTCTGCTTTTCACAGTTATTGAATGTCCTCATGCATCAAATGCAGCCACAGAACATGAAAGGGAAGGAAGTTTTCTTAGTAACACCATTTTTATTGCCAAGTTCCATTTACAAAGAAAGGTCTATTCTTTGTTCTTCTCCAGGTTTTCAATAGCAATGACACAAAATGCCAACAAATACAGACTCAGCTATAGAAATCTGGATTTCAGAAACATACACCAATATTTTCTAATTTCATTCCCTTCCCAGACACTTATTTACAGTTTTCTTTAAATTAACATAAGATATTGTCACATTTACTCCAAATGTCTAACATAACTTACATTAAATAATTAATACTTATTGCCTGTAGAAAGACACTTCAGCATTCAATTCACCCCATGTTTGGGCTTTTTTTTCCCCCCCACGTAAATGTAAGTGCATGTTCAGGCCTTGGTTTTTTTCCCAAATGAAGTACATTTCAGCCACAACTTTATTGAAATATATTTCATAGGAGGACAGTCCATGTTCATTAAATGCTTTATGTAGTGTTTAAATACCAGGTACATTCATTCTTCTAGAAAAATACATTTCTCCCTCTTTGCACTTAAAACAATCAAACTTACAAAACAGCTCAAAATGAAGTAAAAACTCTGCAACAAAAATATCAACACACCTATTCACAAGTGGAGATGCCTAGAGTTATCTTCTAAAGTTTCTAAAGCTTCCAGCAGGTTCCCTAGAGTTGTGACCAAGGATTATTCAGTGCTAGCCCTGGGCAAACAAAGCTTCTAGAAATTCTAATAGTCTATAAATTTGCACACTCGAATCTATCATCAACTTCTTTAAAAATTATCTTCATGCTCATTGTAAATATTTCTGCCACAGTTAGTCCCTAAACACCCAAACACCAAACCTCAGACCTCATCTCTTCGTACAGACTTCAGTTATCAGATTGCATGTCTTAAACTCACTTTAGCATGGGCACCCACAACCAAAAGTAATGGGGAACAAGATAAGTCTCACATACCTTCAGATTATGATCTGAAGAGAATCTGAACACTACATACTAGTCTGAACCTTAACTCTAACTGTTGCTATCAGGTGTTCCTAGTCATTACCTGCTTTTCAAGCCCATTTTAGCTCCTTTTAAAAGCAATGCACTCCACACATTTATTTCTGCTAACAAGACAGTCCCAACAATGGCTCAAGTTTTCCCTTTCTCCATTAAGGACCAATGAGTTCAAGGTAGCAAAACAATAACCAGATACTGCCACAGTGCACACTTATTTGACAACCAAAATTTAGCTTTACATTCATAATGCATTAACAAACAGAAAATATATATAACACCTCGCAAAAGAAATCAAATCTGAGCAACGTGCAAATCTAAAAATGTTGGGAGATCAAAATAGGGAAAATTCTGTACAAATGTAATATAAAAATATGTTTCCATATGAAAGAACCTTCTGTTTGAGACTCAGTCAAGAACTGCATCTCCTATGTCTTTGCTGCTGCTCCAAAAATCTGGGGCAGCAGGGAAACCCCCCAAGCACTTCCCCCCTCCCACCCCCTAAAAACATCCCACCCTAGCAAGCCCTGCTGGGATCACCCTCTGCTTTTCAGAACACAGTAAGAGATAGTATATTTGCTTCTAATTCATGCTGCACATATTAGGAAAGGCCAAGAGCAACAGAGCAGGCAAGCACAGAACTACTCCAGAGATTGCTAGGTAAGAGCAGAGCAGTGCCCAGGGTCAGCCAGTGATGGTTAACCAGTGCCAGACCAAAAAACTCTTTCAAGAAGAATAACAGTAGCAGTTGGGAAGAGAATTTTCAGCATACACTTAGGTGCCTAACATTAGGCTGTGAGTAAACAGGAGACTCCTCAAGGAGCCTCATTAACTGAGGCAAAAGGCTTAGATCTCACTGGCCCCAGCTGATGTCTCTCCAACTCTTGGACTCAGCTCTAGGACTAAGCCACTCAGTTCCTCAGACCACAGCTGACAGTGTAATGCCCTTTTAAAAGCAAGTCCTCGTTTAACTTGGGCTGGTTAGTGAAGACAACATCAGAATGTTTAGCCTGGTGGGGTATTTTCCATCCTACAATGTGCTGGTGAGTGAAGCTCCTCGTGAGGCTGTTGTGTGCTTAGTTCCATGTGCAGTGCAGAGTGACTTCACCAGAGCACTGACTGCACCACGTGCCCAACGTGTTTACCTCTGCCACGTGGCTCCACACTTAAAGTCTGATCTGCTTTGTCTGATAGTTTCCCTATGTCTTTGAGCACACAGTTCTAAGGTTAATTTACTACTAGTGAAAGGTCACTCAATTGCAGGGCAATCACTGGATTCCTTAAAGGAATCAACCCAGACAATTATAGTCACTCATGTCTCACTGCTTCATTAGAAAATAAAATCACAGTAATTTTCATCCTGAAGATCTGAAATTTTGCCGTAAACAAACTATTTTTACTATCATTTTTCAAACTCTACAAACATGAACACTTTCAGTTCAGAAAGGAACATTATTTCCCCCTCTATTCTGTCTCTACTGGGCAAAGGCTTTATATGAATCACTGGACATTGCCTTACACTCTGCATACAGATCTATTTTTGAGTCTTAAATTCTGGATATGGAAGAAGATTTTTTGGTGTCACCTACCTGTCTGTCCTTCAGCAACAATATTGCAAAGAATAAATGACCTCTGGAAGATATTCCCAACTGTTCCTCACTAAGGGATTTCAGGGAAAATTCCAACTGTGTTGTAAAGTGAAGAACACTGAGGAGCTTCTTCTACAGCTGTTACTTTCTATCTTCCTTTTTTCAGCTCAGCTTAATTTAAAGAAGTCAGAATTTTAGTTTATCATGAATTAGCAGCAAGGAATACAAATGAGCTCAGTCCTTACACAGTATGTAATTCATGACTTCACACACAAAATACACTCTTGGTATTAATATATGTGCCCACATTTCTCATGAACTTCATTTAACACACACAGGTTGTAAAACCAAGTGCAGGAAGCTTAACCTTTGGTTTTGTTCTACATCAAAGAGTTTCTGCAAAACCATTAATTTTTACATCCAAGTTTTACACGGCAAACATTCCTTCCGTGGTGGAGCAGACAGAACTGGGCACTAATGCTTCCTCCCTCCCCTTCACACCAAACTGCCAAGTGTCTGCTACTCACTCCACAAACTGAAGGCTCATGTCTTGCTCACTGCTCTGCACTGGATGGCAGAAAGGCAAAGGGGACCAGCAGGAAGCAGTGAGACCTAACAGCCAAGTCAACACATAGTTCTGTCAAACAAGTAATACCTTGGAAAAATCTGATAAAATCAGACACAGAGCATCAAATAGTAAAGCAACATTCAGTATGCCCTGGCTTCTTTGGTTTCTCTTCTCACAAAGAACAGAATAATACAAGTGTGTTATGCTGACAGAGAATGGCTGCAGATAGGCAAAGCCTCTACAAACACACACTGAGAATTTACAACGTCACCAAAATTTTGGCATTTTGCTCTGGAATGTTGCTGTATTTAGAGTGATTCTACCTCCCTCTGCAGTATCACACAAACAGTGGCTTTTGAATGATCAGCTCTTGAGCTGCTGTTCTCATCTGCCCTTTGGTATGTGGACTTGGTTACAGAGAGTGATGTTACACTGACCCAAACCAACTTTTTTTTAGAAAGAATTTCCATTTATGGCTGATGTTCTAATGCTTTCGTGGTTGAGTTTCCTTTTTACAGTGAAAAGGGGATAAGGAAAGTGCCTTTAAGGTTTTCTGATAAGGGAGAGAGTGATGAGATATTTTCAAGGAATTGTAGATGAGTAACACTACTTGCAGAGCTTTAAAATTGCTGAGGGCAGATTATTTCAGCACCTCCAAATTCACATTCTGAAGTGTCCTAATGCAGCACAAAGCACAGTCAAATTGTACACACATATGCCTCAATACCAGAAGCAAAGTCAAAAATCAACTGCTTTGTGGCATAACCACTCAGAGATTCAGGGTCTGCACTTGCTGTAGCTTTTAGGCAACACAACATTGGTAAGGCTGGTGCAGGCACAGCTTTCCTAGAGGAATTCCATCTTTGCAGAGCACTTTTGATAAAACTGCTAGAAGATATCCCACCCCACCATCCCTTGACTCTGCCAGCAGTAGACTAGTCTTCTATTTTCCTAACAATAGTATCCATCTCAGTCCTCTAAGTAGACAACTGGTCATGAGATTCAAAAGCCACTCAAAGGCAATGAAAAGCAAAGTCAGCTTCCCTTCCCTCTGTCCCATTTCTTGTGCAGGAGGGCTCAGGAATGACTTTATACACACTCAATGAGGCCCTCTGTGCATGGGTCTAATCCTGCTAGAACTGAATTAGAAAAGAGACAAATAAAGATCATGGTTTTCCTGTCCAAATTAACTCTGTTGAAGGGAACTCAGCTTGCACAGCAGCATTTTGTGCAATCTAGGTCAAGAGTTAGGGTTAACAGCTAACATAAGATACTTCCAAATTAAGTAAGCCATTTTTTATAATGAACTTCAGAAAATTACTAGGGCTCTAGTGTAATGCTGCAACATACCAGAGTGAGGAGATTCCAGTCAGTTCAGATGCTAAAAATTTATGTGGTCCTTGTGCCCAAATTGCTAGTGATGTCTAGGCTTGCCCAGGGACATGTACATTAGCTGCAGCAGTGACTACATGAGTGCAAACTCATCCTCATAAGCAAGTGACAAAACCCACCCAACAACAGGCTCTTACTCCAGCAATGCCAAATTCTCAGCCAATACCCACAGCAGTGCTGAGGACACCTAACTCTCAGAATTTTAGAGTTTAGGCCACTGTGGAAAGGTCAGAAAACTTGTTCATTCAATTTGAGGTGAAGTAGAAGTCACAGAAAAATGGAAATCAAGAAAACTGCATGCAAAAGTTAATAAGGGAGAAAACTCCCCCCCCCATGGCAATCAGTACCAGACACCTTGTATACATGGCTGGCAAAGACTAAGTTATGTGAAGAAGATGGAAAAATGACAAAACTTATACTGGTGGATTAGCCAATCTCATATAAACATAACATTTAAAATCACTTCCAGTATTCACAGCCAGGGAGAGGTACTGTAAGTGACTGGGAAGTAGGTGAAAAGTTTTCAGAGTCACCTACTTGATACGAAATCAATGCCAGCAGAGACAGAATGAGGAAACAGATTGTGCTGATGGCTGAAATCAATAGGAAGTGAACAGGCTTCCTTCTCTGAGAGCCAGAAAGCACCTGATGGTATGAACAGACCAACAATGACAATCTGCTCATTTTACTGTTAATTTAAATCAACACACTTAGAAATTGATGAAAATATCTTCAAATCCATTCATGTTAAATTTCTTATCAAATCAGCCAAGAACATTCCAAACTTTTACACTGCTTTCTGTCAACTTGGTGTCAGGATCTAGGAGGGAGGTAATGTAAGGCAAGCACAGACTCTGAATGACTTCTATGTGGCAATGTGTTTAACTGTTATACCATCCCAGAGAATAAAAAACTAATTACACAGCATCTTTCCTTTTTGGTTTCAGACTTGGAAAGGAATTATCAGTTAGATATGGTAATGACTATGAAAAATTCAGAAAACCTCTTTAAAGTAAAACTGCTTCTGCCTGTCTGCTTCTTGAAGTTGTCCTTCAGTAGCAAGGATACCATCACTCCTCAGAGGTGTAGCAAACTGACTGTCAAAAGCAAACAAACAAGCTATAGCAATCTCTTACAGTATTTCACATTCCTCTGTAGGTGGCTAAGCAAAGACTAAAGTAGCCTCAAAAATCCCTTATGTTACTTTAAATAAGCATTTGTCATTACATTTCAGGCTTTTACCTTTTAGAAAATAGTATTTTGCTTTGAATCAAACCTTGAAATAAATATTACACGTGGAAAACACAATATTGAAGTCTGGAGTCCTACGAAGACAATACTGAAAGTGGCCAAGGCTGCTGGTATCATGCAGACCTCCAAAGGATGAACTGGGATGAGGAATAAAAAAAAGCAAACCAACCAATCAAACCAAAGAAACCCCCACCAAAACTCTCCTCCTCCAAAAAACCTGAAACCAAACACCAACTGAAAACCATATCCTGACTCAAATGGAATTTTTACCTCTGTACTGCAATATATATGTTTTTTTCTGGTCAATGCATGTCTCCAGTCCCAGAGACACTGTAATACAATATCATGAAGCTGAGTATCCAAAAAGTTCCTCACTTTGCCATAATACTGTAGACCTTTTACGATTAACTTAGTTCCTGTTAGAAAGTCAGCAGGTCCTCTGAAATACTTTCATGTTCTTGTGTAACAGAAATTGGTAGGGAAGAACCACTCCAGATTCCCAGGTTTGGTTGTTTTCTCTCTTCTCGAGTTTCCACATGCTGAGTAGCTGATGTTTACTCTCAGAGCTGCTGACAGTCTCTCTCACGAGGCCTCTGGTGGCCCAGGTGGCCTCAGGCACTCCCAAAGGAAAAACAATTCAGAATTTGGTTGCGTTTTCTTCACTGTTTCTCAGTCTGCACGTTGGCTTTAGTCAGAACATTCCTCCTCTTCCTCTTCGACCTTGCAAACCTCACCTTCAGACTGCAGAGGGGGCTGAGGAATGCAGGTGAATGTTCGGATGCTGTGAGGGTCAACTGGTGGCACCAGTGTCAGCGACTCCACACTCAGTGTATCTGTACTGTCATCAGTTATCAGGGATATTGTGGGCTGCTGGGCAGGAATCAGGCTAGGAGACAGGTTGGCTGTTTCTATGTCACTGCTTTTTACAGCATTTTTGCTAGACTTTGAGACAGTTGAAAGAGTTTCATCAGTCAACACTGTCTGACCGGAACTGGCCATCTGAGGCTGCTCTGGAGCTGAAGCATCATCTAAGAAAAGAAAACACCAAGAACAATCAATATTCAGCTTCAGATGTACATTAAGCCTAACAGTACACTAGTATTCACGAAGAACTGGGTGGAAAATGCAGTTCTGTAAGCACTGTGCTTACACATCCACTTTTTAGTAATCAGAAACAAAATATTCTGAAGGCATGACCTAAAATGCCAGCAGAGTCTGCCCAAGTCAGGCACCACATTCATATATTTAGGGTTAGAGTAGGCAGCAATATTAGAAATATTCCTAAAGAGAGGAAATTGAGGGGAAGAGTAAGAAAACCTCTCCAATCTTTAGCACAGACTCAAATGAATAGCTACCACATACCAGGAAGTTCTTGAGAAATAAAAGGAAAAAACCCACTGAGAACCACTGTCTAGTTAGCTTTCCCAAAAGGTGGCTTGTTTCTTACAAAAATTTGGAAGTCATTCTCTCAATTCATTCTCCAGATTCACATTTCAGTGCCAGCTCAACCAAAAACTATGGAAGAACAGTAAGGAGCAACCAAGGGGTGCTGCAAAATAGGCCTGTTTAATTCAGACTTGTGTTAGAGCATTCTTTGTCCTCCTAAGCAAGATAAAATTGGGAATAAGCATAACACACTACAGAAAACTGATATGTTACTACCACTTCCCACACAATGAAAAAAACCCCAGCATTAACAGCTACTTGTACAGTCCTTTTCCCCCTAAAATCCCTAGAACTAGTAAGAAAACTTTATTTGGCTCAGGATGGAGAAGGAATGGAGGGGATGAGGTGATACAGCCTTCCATGAGCAAGTATGCCCAGAAAAGTCAGGGTTTGGTTGGTTTTTTTTCAGACTAGAATAATAGATGCCATTAAAGCAACAGGTATCCAGCTTCAAGACAGACAAATTTGAGAGCTTTTGTAAGAAACAGCATGTGTTCAAGTGTACAGGCACCTGCAGAAAGGTCTACAAGGCAACGTAGTGAATACAGAAGCTAAGAATTAGGTTCTGGGTTTAATACACAGTGACCTTAAAAATATTTCCGTTTCAATACGATCCCAATTAATCCTGGAAAAGAACAGAAAGCATGAACATAAGACAAAACAAAAAAAAAAAAAGGCAAACAAAGCTGAGAATGGAATGGATATCAGTAAGGTATCAGTGAGGTAACAGTGAGATTACTGATGATTTTTTTTCCCCTTCTGGTAAGATAACCCCAAACAATAGTGTCCTCTCCCTGCAGACACCACTCCAATGTACTTTTTGCTGAACCAGTGGCTAAAGCATCTCACTTTAATAAAAACATTTTTAGACTGTAAAAAAGTCTCTCTTTAAATAAAAGGGACATCACTGCTGAGACACTGGCCCAGGTTGCCCAGGGAGGCTGTGGCTGCCCCAACCCTGGTGGTGTTCAATCCAGGCTGGATGAGCCTTGAGCAACCTGATCTAGTGAGGAGGTGTCTCTGCCCAGGGCAGGGGTTGGGGCTGGATGATCTGTAAGGTCCATTCCAACCCCTAAATTCTATGATTCTATTACTCTACTTTTGAAAAAAAAAGACAGATTCAAAGTAACTGCAGGTTCTTTTCAGCTGTCAAGAAGCTTCAGTGAACATGAGCGACTGATAACAGAGGAAGTGAAGCAAGACTTGCATGGAAAACGAACTGCTAAAACACAAACACAACCTCATTTCTCTGAGCTCCAAGACAAATATGACCATTTCAGCATGCACAAAACTGCCTCTGTGGTGATTCTACTGTCTGAACTTATAAAATCTGAGAAGTGTATTGGATGTTCTTAACCAAGACTATTTTTGTCTTACTTTTGTACTATAGTATGAATATTCACCAAAATTCAGGACTCAGATATCTGAGGCATTCTGGTAAATGAAGCATTTCAATCCATGGCATTCTGCTCAGGAATGCTCTACACAGCACATTTCTACTGCAGTTCTGCCATTTCACTTTTGATTCTGCTTTGCACTTCAATCATACCTCCTCCTCTCCTAATAAAACATCAACACGTTCTCAATACTTTCATTTCTGAACTCATGAAAGACATAGATATTCTTTTGTTATGCTGTATTATCCCCAAATCCTTCCCTGTAGGATCTAAATTACTGCTAAAGTGATTCCCTTAATGCCACATAGAAAAAGTATTTGAAAAGAATCTCCATGAAAAAGAAAAAAGCATCTAGAGTTAACAAGTCAAAACTTTTTATATAAAAAAGTCTCAAAAATCCAGAAAAATGTAAAAAAAGTCAGCAGAACATACTGTCCAGAATTTCAGCTGTAATATTAGTAGAGAATACAAGATTAGAGCTCTCCTATGCTTCTCTCCAGCTTTTATTTACTCTTGATAGAAGTCTCTCTCTCTCTCTCTCTTCTCCTCTCAGTATCTCACTAGTCACTGCCAGAGCTTCCCTCCTGTCGCTGTGTCCCTGTATTTCAGGGGAGCAGTGACACATTGCTGTAACTCAGGGTGGCACTACTGCCAGAACAACCAGTTACCTGCCAACTGCCACCAGTCCCTGCAGGACAGAGAGCAAAGAATGTGAGGAAAAAATCTGAGCCAGATCAAACCAGGGAGAGTGAAGTCAGTTTCTTAAAATGGTTGTGATGTTAACAGGTCTAACAAACACCCCCCACATACTTCCAAACCCAAGTACCAAACCAGATTTGAAAACAAGGTGCAATTCTGCAAGTTTTGGGGTATTATGAGCTCTCTGTGGCTTTAGCAGCCTTAGGTGTTTGTCAGCACTTCTGTAATACTATGGAGATTATTGTTACAGCAACACATCCAAACCAAATCACTCAACTTTTGTTCTAATAACTTATGTTAGGAAGAATTATTAGTGGAAGAAGGTACAAGAGAACAGAAAAAGGAAAGAATGAATGCCATCTACAGAGAAGTGTCCCAAGCTGTGAAGCAACACACTATGAAAGGATAATGAAAGAATAACAAAAATATAAACAACAAAACATTACATGAGAAGAATGAAATAAAATCTATGAAGATGAGAAAGGTTGTTTATATAGTATTAACAAAGTATCTTCATGCCATGAAGGAAAAAAAAAAGAAAGGAACTAGATACAAGGTAAAACAGGTTATACAAAAAAGCAGCTTATCTGAAGCATATTTCCATCTTTTTTGCATCTGCTTCCTCTCCTCACCTCAGGCAATTAAATGCTCCATAAATTTATCTGCCTGAGTGTGATGATGACAGAAGCATTAAGCTTGTGCCATCAAGAGTCCAAGGACATATCACACTGAAATCCTGTCCATTTTAGCTGATCTGTAAACAGTTTTCTTGCTGCTGGCCAAGTACCTGTGTTACTGTGCATTTGGGAGCCTGTGCTTCCTAAATTCCACTACAGCCAGGGCTGCCCTGTGCAGATGAAGACATAGCTGCTTTGAAGCTGGAGGCTTGAGAGCAGAATTTCCCCCTTTGGCAACAGAGCCAAGAGACAGGGGAGACACTGCAGATAAGGCTTGGAGAAAGGTCTCCCACAACAAAACGCAGAGACAAATATTACGCTGCTTTCTTCGGTCTCCTACCTCACTGCCAATGCTGTCAGCATGGAAATGTGTTCTAGTCAGTGTTAGGGGCTTTGGAAAGCTTATGGAGGAACCTGCCTGCATGGGGATTGAGCGAGTTTCTGCTGCAGCTGCTGCTGGAAGGCCTAAACCCAGTGTCCACCGTGACTGTCAGCCTCCGACAGACTAAACACGCGCCGGCGTCCTTTCCTGCCAGGCCTGACTAGAGGAAAACACAGCCATATATCATACGAAGGCTTTAACAATGGAACAAGGAAGGGAAACTGGAATGAAGACAAAGGAAAAATGTTAGAGCAGCAACAAGAATAAGTGACAAGGACACATCTGGAACTGCTGGTATCTCCAATGCAATTGGACGCCACACCAAGAGGCTCCTGAGTCTGGGAAATACTTCTGAAACTGAAGTATTTCTTCTTGAGAAACCAATGAGTTGAACTGGATTTAAGTTTGTGCTTCCCTGTCTGAAGATGTTCAAAATAGTTTGGGCTATGTCTGGCAAGACCAACAGCACCTCCCCCACGGGGGACTGGCAGGCAGTTATTTGCATGACAATCTACTCACACGCTTTAGAAACCTTGAGAGAAGTTATTTATCACAAATATTCTCCTTTCCCCTGGCCACAAAGCATATGCAGTGCAGACTGTGCAGGTGCCAACACTTCAGCCCATTCAGCACTGGTGTTCTGTCAGCTCCAATGGTGACACTACATTGGGTTTATAACACAGCCAAACACAGTGTTCTAAAAGATAGCAGCAGTTCAGATGATGATGCTCAGTGCATAGAAAGTGCACAGCCAAACAGTGTTCTAAAAGATAGCAGCAGTTCAGATGATGATGCTCAGTGCATAGAAAGTTCCTAGAAGAGAAACTTTCTAAGAACAAAAGTACTTCCTCACCTAATTAGAAAATTACTAGCATCATAGAACAGGAGATCAAACCACATGTACATTCCTGATTACAGAGGCAAGAGACAGGGATGGGTTCAATCAGATGGCACAGGCTCTCCGTGCTTGATTAATCATCCTCTCCTTGGAACAAAACTTTCATTTTACAGACTGGAATCCAATATATTCTCTGCAACAAGGGACAGCTCTTAGTACTTATGTTAGATCTTTTATCCTCATGCCAGCAGCATGAAATACGGCCTAAGTGGCACAGCAGATCAGTGCCTTGTGAAGTCCTCAATATCCACTGCTCCAATGTAAACACTTCCTTAAGTACTGAAGCCAAATGCCTTTTAAATGTAAGGCAACTTAAAAAGTCATAAAATACAGTGTATATGACATTCTGGAAGAATGCTAACTTACAGTAAGAGAGCTTCTACATCTAATCCTTGGCATGCAGGGTAATAAGCACTTCCTTGAAGTGCACAGTTCCAGCAAGGGTGGCCAAAAGTGACTGTACTGTAAGCTCTGAAACTTGATGACTAAAATCTGCCTAGTAAGAGAATATTTCTACCTTCGGCACAGCAACACTTCAAAAGGACACGTTAATCTAAAACCATAAATCATGTAGATACAAAGGACAAAAACAACCTGATGGCAGCATTTGCAGAACCTGACCCGGGATTTTCGATCCTAAGGACTCGGATTTGTTTAAGGGATGATTTCTGCTTAAGGGATGATTTCTGCTTTTTCACTTTTAAAGAATGGTGATCTTGTAAAGGGCTAAGCTTAATTCCCAGCTACTGCAAACAAAGGAGCTGCCAGGCTTTAAAATACCTGCCATAAAGCAGTGTGGCAATTAGGTAAGATAGCTGATAAACTTAGGAGTCACAAGAGTTTATTTCACTCATGACAAAGCAGTTAATGCCACGCTGTGACTGTTTGATGCAGGTGGGAGTGGTAACAAGTAAACTACGTTTACAAAACCCCAAACTAACATATTTTTCCCTGTGATACATTCTTGCCAGCTCTTTTGCCGTTTAACTGTTCATATATACTCTACATTGGAGCATTATTATCTCCTAACATGCAATTTGTCTTTATTTTGTTCTCACCTAGCACTGTGTTTTGTAAAAGTTATCTATGTTCCAAACCTTATTTCCTGAAAAAACTCCTCAAAGATTTACAAGGTCCATCTCAACTAGATTGAACTCTGAACAGTTTGAATCTGCCAATAGACAGCAGCTTACAACACTGTAATCACAAGGTCACAGGACAAAAAGCTGTGTGCTCTCAGATGTTGCTCTTAAGGAAGGTAGTTGACGCAGTTTCCTGGAAGTTCACATACACAACTCCCCTTCATCTTGTCTGGCCTTCTTGACTGAGGTTCCTGAGCAGCCCAGCATGCTCCTTGTGCTCAACAACCTGAGCAGCAGCCAGAACAAACAGGAGAGCAGGAAAGGAGGGACAATGAGCTCAGACATGTGCTCAGGTGAGTGTGTTTCCAATGGAAGAATGGGAAATGAGAAGGGAGATTCAAATGTGACACTGGCAGCATCCAAGTGCTACCTTGGGACATACAAAGGTGACTGCTTGTGTTCACCAGCTGCTTGTTACTTCCTCCTTGAAGGAGCCACTTCACACCATGTAAGCCTCCTCTTCTTCCCAGCCCAGTAAGGCAGTTCACTTTCAGTTGTCCTCAACTGGTTAAGAGAAAATCACTGTGTCTTACACTGAAGTGGGTGAATACCAACAATTGCTTCCATAGCTGAGCTGAGTGGTCAGCAAAAGCTGACACAACACAGACAGTGCTCATGACACTGTCACTTATCTCAGCAGTGTAATTCTCTCCATACAGAAGCCTATGGGACAGCTTTGTGGACATGCCAAACATCATCCCTTTCATGCCCATGTTCCTGGCAAGTTTCCAGGACAGATCACCACTACAGATAACTACTATAAATGGGAGAACATCCATGGGAACATTCACTACAAACTTGCAGCAAACTGGTCAAGTCAGTTAATGCAGAAACACTGTTCCCAGAAATAGACAACAGAATTGATCTGACACTGAAGATTAGCAAGAAGGGTCAACAGGGCTCCCTGAGTTGGGGAAAACCCTCTCTACATCCCTATCCCCCAAAGGCCTAGCCCCAGGGATTTTGGAATTCTCTCTGATCTCTACCAAGGGCCTTGAGACAGCATCAGCCACTCAGCTACAGCTATTGAAACCACTACTTGTTCACTGTTGGCTGCAAGGACACCAGCAGTTTGGTACAGACCAGTGCAGCAGCTCCGAAAAATTACACACACTTACTGCTCTAGTCTGATTTTAGGGACAGTTTCTGTAAAAAACTCACTTTCTTCTGTCTTGTTCTGTGTTTTCGTTGGCTTTGTGGTGTTTTTTGGGAGGAGAGGGGGATAAGGAAGAGTTTATTTGGGGTTTTATTTTTGTTGTTGTTTATATTTCTTCTATTTTCTTTTGGAAACCAAGGAGAGCCTCTTGTCACCAGGCTTTTTTAACTGCAGGCAAAACAAACCTAATACTAAGCTACAGAAATGCCAACATACTGTGGAAGTAGACTGCAATTTTGCTAACTATAGTATGTGATTATTCTTCAATAAGGCACTATCTTTTTTATGCTTGATGAGTAATTTGGTGCTCCAGCTCTATGCATTTTGTCACAGAAGCCAGACTACATGCACTCAAAAGACCTCAGTTTGGAACGTGCAGTATAGCCTTGCATGATATTTTTGTGAACTAGTGTGTGTGTACACCAATAAAAATAATTTAGATTCTTTATTTTCATTTCCTTTACTACAGTTTTCTCTTAGCCACTACTGGAAAAAACTTGGAGTTGCCTTTTTCTTCCTGATCACAGAGGATTCACACACAGCAAAGGACATTGTAGATGGGCCTGTTTACACTGCTAAGGAGAAATATGTAATCAAACAAGTGTTTTCTTTAGCCAATCCATACTGAGACTCCTGACAAATGATAGCACATCTCACTCCACATTATCTAGGCCATCAAGAGGCTGAATAACAGCAATCACTTGCCAACAGAGAAAACAAAATGAGGTCCTTCCACAGGTTTGAATAGATGGCATATAGAAAAATACTCTAATTTTCACCCTGAAGTCACACTTACTGCAGGAGTATTTTGACTCTGTGTTAGTCTCTCACAGTAATAGAAGATTTTTCATCTAGAGCTGGGTGCTAGAGTGCTTCACATATTACTCACACACTACCTAAGCACCCTTTCCTTACCCTTTCCAGCAGTATTTCTTGCAGCTATAGTTACTTCAGACATATAATGTGTATTGATATGATGATACTGTTCAGCGAAACTTCCAGAACACTAAAGGCCTAACAAAGGTTGCACCATTTCTTGTAGGACTGCAACAAAATTTAGATCTACATGGGGCCTCCAAATAAAGGCAAATGATTGAGAGGGGTACCCAGAACAACCCTCTCAAGTAGTGATCAACACTGAAAATGATCATTAACATGAGGGATTTGCTTGAAAAGGTCTTGAGAATCAAGTTACCTCTACTGTTTTATAACCAAAATGAGGTAAGTAGGTCAGTCCTAGCATGAAAGCATTCCAGTCTGTACCCTTCAGGATTGACTTCTTGTTCAGTCTCCAGCTCGAGGCTTTCCACTCAGAACAGACACCATTACAGGATTCTCTCTAATTACTACACAAAAAGGAAGAGTGATAATGCAACAAGTTCCAGTTTCAAGGTACCCACGAAACATACTGACCAACACAAACAACTGGGAGCTGTGAAACATTTGTGAAAGTCACACTGTCAGTCTCTTCCCACTCCAGCCACCAAGAAACAGCCTCCTGGAACGTGGTGGTGTGCAGCCAGAGGAGTGTTATTGCACAAGCTTTACAGTATGAACATCCTGAGTAAGTCTCTTCAAATCTCTCGTATTTGGCCCATTGGTACAAATTAACATGAGTGTCAGATAAACAGGCAAAAGCAAATGTCACCCAGTTCAAAAGAGATGCCTCATGTGAAGATCAACTTGGCCACTGTGGTGAAAGGCTAAGAGTTTACATGACAAATGTATGCAAAGCAATACTTCAGTTAAAAAACAAAACACAAGCCACCAACACACCCTCCCCCTCTTTCTAAACTGTGCTAGGAGAGAAGCCAGACAAGCAGGACATTATTTCATCAGTACTTAAAATCACTACTGAGAGATGCCAAGTATTTATTAGAGTTCCAGAAAGCTAAAGAGATCATTAAAATCTGCGCTACAATTTACTTTTAATTGGCTTAGCTGAATGATCAAGTGATCTAAAGCCATCTACTGTTTTTAATCCAATAACACAGTAACTTAATTTTACAGCAAACTACTCTACATCCCTCAGTGCCTGGGCTGAAAAGTGTGAGTGAGTACCTGCTGGGCTCTGTGCAGCAGAAGGAGTGGACGTGGAGCTTGCAGTCACTGAATCACAGCGCCCTGTGCTCCCACTGCCAGTGGAAGGTGATGGGGAGGAGAGTGGGGATGCATTGTGCTGATTTATACACTGGGCTACAGCAAAGCCTGAAAAACAGGACAGGGAGATTCACAAATTAATAAATATCTTGCAAGGGTTAAACTATGACACAAATGGGGAAAAGGTAAGAGCAAATATTGCATCAAAGTGGTGGCGATTTCACGTGGCGACCCAGAGTATGTTCCCTCTCCACCTTCTTGGAATGCAGAAAATGCATCTTACTGAAAACAGGCTACCAGTGCTGATCAATGAACAAGGAAGCAGAGTTTAAGGGATACAAAGCATTTTAAAACTTAGAGCTTGCACAAACAGTCATAACATAGCAAAACTCTTCAGTTTTTATACAGTCAATAAACTCCCAGGTCACACCTTAACATGGTAAGGAAAATGGTTAAGTCAAAAGCGAACTGAAAAACAAATCTCTTGGATAGAAAGTCTGTACTACATTTTTTTACCAGAGATAACTTCAGAAAATTTTAATCAATCATATCTAATGCTGGCAGTGAGCTTCATCCACCTTCTCACAAGTTAAAACCTTTCCAGTCTTCAGAGTGGAAAGATCTGTACAGTGTCTGACAGTACTTTTCACATAAATCATCTTCTGGATGTCAGTCTAGTATTTCCTCAAATTCTTTGCACTGTAGCATCCTCTTCTTTCCTAACGTTATCTGCATTCATTCCTTTCTTCATAACTACATAGACATAGAAATTTCTTTAGGTTTAGACAGCAAGCAGCTTTGCAGAGGTCTTTTCCAACCCTGATGATTCTATGATTCTATGAAAAGAAGTATCTTCACCATGAGCTGCATGTCAGGTGATGTACACAACTCACTCTACTGTGGGAAAGCAATAATGCAGACAAGGTTTTTGGCAGTCCCAGGAATTACTGCACGTAGCCATGGCATGCACTCCAAAACACCCAACAATACACTACTTGTTGCCTTCACTGCACAGGAAACACTGAAAAGGGAAGTACCTGACAACCAGGCACAACAGAAAGCAACTGCAGCACACAACTCTCTATGCTTTTATCTGGATGGCACTGGATGGATGAACTCACTCATTATACGGAATCTCCTACACAGGGAATTTGCTGGTGCCAGGCAATACTCAGGTTAAATGGACTTGTAACAAGAAGCACCTGAAAGCTTTAAAACATAGGTATAGCAAGTCAGGAAAATGCTGTTAGCAGCAACACACACTGACAGGTTGTGCTACAAGTAAAAAAACACCATACAGAAAGCACAGAATAAAGCTAACAAACATCAGGCCTGTTAATAATATCACTTAATCTGTGGTCCCACCTCCTACCTTCTACCTCCCATGCTTATACTTAGGAACTAGACTCAAAACCACTTGCAGAAACACAAAGAATTCCTGTGGTACTTGCATCATAGCTTTAGATGGCTGAATGCCACTTTTACCAAGCTTTTCTCTTATTCCAAGTTACAATTCATTACGTCCAAGGAATGAAATGACCACATTTTAGTGAAAAACTCAACAGTTTGGGGAGGAGCTAATTATCCCATAAATGTAAATAAATGCATGTACTTTATTTCAGAAACCAAACTGATTGATCCTGTACAATCATTTAGATAAGTTAAGCTGAGGTTACACACAATGACGCCTGACAGTCTGCACAAAGTTAACCACAAACTGAACTACCTCAAATGTTAAAGACTTCTATAGGTATCAGTGACCCCGAGTGCTACAGTTTTTAATCATAGAAAATGTGCATTAGGTTTCTCATACACACTTCACATCTGGAAATACCAGTTAGGATGGGGAATCAAAGAATAATCAATGGGCTCGTGACCACAGAAGTGAGGCAAAGCCAATTGCCAGAGTGAATGAAAATTGTTTTAGGAACAGTTACTAAAGCCACTGGTGTTACAGCAATGTATTTTGCTTCCTTTACAATGCTGGGAAAAACTGTACCCATCCAAGGCATTCTGTATCCAAAAAGGTTTGCACTTCAAGGGAGGAGAATCTTTCCATCCTCGCCACAACAGCAGAACACAAAGGTTTCCAGGGGCTGCCACTGGCCTGAATCAGCAGTTTGCCTGCCCAGAGCTTCTGCATGAACAGCACTCAGGGATTCACATCTTTACACTCCTTGCTTCCAATTTACCTTAGCACATTTCCTCTCCCCACACGACTGCAGAGGAAGGATTTTAAAGGGTGCTCCAGGAAGTTAGTTTAGATAGGAGGGAAAGGTAAACCTAAGTCATTCAAAATACTGTAAATGAGAAACTACTGACCAAGAGCAAACATTCCAATCAGGAACCTCTTCAGGAAATACTTGTAAAGAAAAGGTGAGCAGAATTAATCATCACTACGGGAAGTAAACTAACCCTTAGAAGGTTCTAGAGGTGTCTTTGTCACTCCTTTACGACTCTCAAGTTGTGATTGAGGTTACTAACTGACAAAAATATTTCCTTTCCAGTAGTCATGATTCTGCTTCAACAAAACTCTCTGTTTAAGTCTCAGGAAGGTATCTGTGTAAAGATGTTCCTTCCCAGTTTCTTGGAGAAGATCTTATTTTCACAATCACAGTGTTTCATAAGGCTTTTTCTTCCATGAAACATGTACCAACAGCTCTCCTTCCACTGTGTTTTACATAACAGCAGCAAAATTCCATGCCAAGACCTGAAACAGCTTCTCAGCTTTTCCTTTAAGGAACTTTTTCTTAAGCAATTCATGCAAATCTTCCTCCTAAATTGGAAGAAACCTTCCTACTGCCTTAGAAAAGTTTTCATGTGAAAAGCTGCCTGAACTATAGATGCTCCTAAGAATAAAAACAGAGGTGAGAAGGGGAAAGGGCAGTGGTGTGAGAGAACAGGAAGAGGAAAAGAAAAAAGCCCAAGGAAAAAACCCAACCCTGAGAAGCAGAAATAAAACCTTGGCCAAGAGAGTAGAATCTGTTTTCTCACTGTAAACCATATCTCCATTGCCCCAATGTCTGTTGGGGCAATTTCTTTTATTCTGTTCCTCTATGTATTGTTAGCTCATTAAAAGTTGTCACATCTTTCCATAGTTATACTTTGCTTTCCATGGCTAATGTTAACATGAAGTTTTTTTTTCCAACTTTTTGTCTCAAAATCTTATCAGCATAATCCACTGAGGTATCAACAATGGATAAAATAGTAAGAGAAATCTATTGATTCCTTCTGCTTTTCAAAATAAAACTACTCAGTAGGTAAGCAACCACAGTTGTTAAAATATTTAGATGTACCTTTTGCTGGAAATCGTTAACATTTCCCTTAAGACACACTGGGCATATAAATCTCAGAATAGAGCTGAGACTTGAAACTAATAGTTGAGTTTGTTGGAGAGGAAGTCATTATTTATTTACTGTCAGTCTAAGAGCTGTGCTCACAGGACCCCAACCCAATCTGCTGGTTCCTTTGAAAACAACGTTGTGCTTTATTTACACACAGAGTGCTGCAAAAGCACCAGATACTCACACACAGCCAACACCAAGATGATGAACAGCCCAGCCAAACTAGCACCAAAATGCTCTAACATTCTAGCAAAGGTCATTCACTTAAAATAGACCCTGAAGGATATTCATAGACATGACCTCATGATGACAAAATTGACCAAGTGAAGAATTTTGCTTAGGTTGTTCTCTGCTAAGAACAGCTCAGTTTATCAGTCCAGTCTGGCTGGATGGTAACATCATCCCCCTGCACTTGCACAACCTGCACTTTTCCCAGTGTTAACAGGGATGTTCTGCAGCATGGTCTGTTAGAATCTCATCACCTTTCAGGTGTCTTGCACAAAATCAGGTTCTCAGCTGCAATGAGCCTAACTCTTTTCCCTCCTGATACCAAGAAGTGCTTTCAAAACAGATTTTAACTTTGGACTCTGAAACAGTAAAGGAAAATGAAGCACAGCTTGACTACAATAAGGTAACTCCATGCTCTCTAGTGAAAGATGTAGAGCTTTATGTATGTGCCACAATAAAAACTGAACCAGACCAGACTGAAATGAGTGTTCTTGAAAATTCTGCATTCATTGACAAGAGGGATTAGGGAATTGATTCAACAGACTGAAATTTGCAAGAGGGCTGACAATGTTTATACCATAGTTAATTTTTTAAAGCCACACTGGATGTACAGCACTGACAGCTAACATGGTCCTGTAAAAACCAGTCATTAATCTTCTAAAAAACTGCCAAAACCAAAGCTCTCTTAAATCTACAGAAAACCATCACCAAGGGAAAGCATCATTTGTTTGTTCCTTACAAGGACAATCTAACTAACTGACTGTAAGAGCTCTGCAGAACTCAAACACCAGCTGAAGCTGTAGCAGCAATAATGAATACATGAAAGCAGCAACTTAACTGCAACTTATTCAATAACTTCCTTAAAAGGCACAAAATCTTTTCCTTGAAGTAAAAAACAGTGAGCCTGATTAAGTGATAAGCACACAGATTCCCAGGAAAATCACTTTGAGCTAGGAAATTTCATTCATTCATTAGTGAAGATAAGGGGAGAAGAAAGAGGCCTCTGATATTCATTTTGTTAACAGATGTAAAACAGGACAGGAATCAATTTTTATTACATCATTGGCTGTCACCAAATGCCAATGTGCCTCATTTCTCCTACTCAGTATCCCATGAAAGCTTTATTTGTATCAAATAAAATCCTCTGGATTTGCATGTGCGTGGAATTCCAAGGAAGTGTGCTGCTGTTTAACCAAACTGTCATGTTGCACCTCCAATTCACTCCCTCCAAATGAGCAGATGAAGTCCCTGGGGAGGAACAGGAGGGCACTCTTAGAGAAAGCTGAAACAGTAACACTGCCACCTTTCCAGCCACACCTTTTCCATGGAAGTCACGACAAACAAGGAAATACACTCCCATCACACAACATACACTTGTCTTTGAAATGCCTAACTGGCAATAGATATGGTTTTATAATCTGTTTCCCAGTCAGGACTCAGGCAGAGTGAGCTTCAATTAGTCCTAGAGCAATAAAACATCTGCATGCCAAGGAGAACATTTGCATTTTGAACCACTGAATCACATTTCCCAAGAAACGCTGAGTCCTGTGAAATGACTGGCAGCTCAGAGCATGAGATTGCATATTTTTGTATGGGACACTACAATTTCAACTTTCAAGCAGTAGGAGATTCAACTTTCAAATGACTCAAACCAAAAGGAAAAAATTTCAGCATCTGGAAAAGCAGCTCTGCAGAGAGGTCAATTTGTGAAACAGACAAAAAGGTGACAAAAAGGCAAAAAGCTTGTTGATTTGGAATCATTCCTTTAATCTCAACCCCAGGATAATGTTTTAGAGTAGCTGTGGCCCTTGTTAGCTCCAAGGTACACAAAGTAGTACATCCCATCTCTGTTATTTTTACAGTCTGGCAATGCTCACAAGCAAACGGAGGAAGGAACTGTGCACAACTGACAGATGTGTTGCATAAACACTGAATATGCAAAACACTATTTAAACTAACTCAATTTGCAAATGAAGGCAAAGCATTAAGACATTTCCAGTGTATGTGGGGAAACTGCCACAGAAACATTGCTCACAGCATACCTGGAATACACACCCAGCTATGACTTGTTTCTCTAGGAGGAAAGTTTTTCCTCAAGCCTCATCCTGGAGCTGTGTGCTGTAAACATTTCATTGCTTATACAAGTTCCAGTTCAGCTTCTGGAGACAGAAATCCCAAAGCTAAAACTGCTTGTTAGTGAGTGCTCCTCTTACCTGGAACTTTGTCGACAGAGGCGAACACGGAGCGTTGCACGGTGGGGTCGCTGCTGCCGCGGCGCGACTGCTCGTAGAACCTGAAGGGAAGGTGCTGGGCTGAGGCTGCAGAGCTGTGTCCAAAACCCAGAACCTCAGTTGAAGGCTGAACAGGAAGATCCAGGAGAGCTATGTTTAATCACAATTGATAATTTCTGTTACTCAAAAATATGTCAAAGGAAGAAGAGGTGAAAATAAAATTGGTAGTTGGCTCAGGATCTTAAGATGAAAGCAGATTTGGAACATAACTTACTTGTGTTTGCCTCTTAATTATGGTTACAATTGCACTGGGAAAGAAAATAGACAACACTTCTAGCAACGTTTTCTGTCCATATCCTCTTATCACCCTCTACAACTCCCTGACAGGAGGTTGTAGCCAGGTGGAGGTTGGTCTCTTCTAGCAGCAGGACAAGAGGGCACAGACTCAAGCTCTGCCAGGGGAGGGTTAGGTTGGATATTAGGAAGAGATTTTTTACAGAGAGAGTGCTCAGGCATTGGAATGTGCTGCCCAGGGAGGTGGTGGATTCACCATCCCTGGAGGGTTTCAAGCTGAGACTGGATGTGGCACTTAGTGCCATGGGCTAGTGACCACGGTAGGGTTGGACTCAATGATCTTGGAGGTCTTTTCTAACCCAGCTGATCCTATGATACCACATTCATGCTCAGGAAACCTCAAAATACAACGAAGGAAGGAAAAAAAAAAAAGGGTTACACTAAGCTCCTTAGACTAAACAAGCCACAGGAGTTATTAAAAACAAAAAGCCCCACCTGCCTGATCACTCCCTCCCGTAAAAAAAAATATCTTTGTTTTACAAATAAGGTTATTCACTAGTCACAATAGAATGTTACAGAAAGCCACTTAAGAGACAATCTGCTTTAAACTGGCCAAAAAGCCTTTACATTACCATTCAACCAAAAATTTTTAATACCAAGTAGAACTGGATTACCCTCAAATTTGCTTTACATTTTTTTATATGAAGCAAGCGATAAAAGTATGAGATATCCAGTTTGTATACTCAAGAGTCTAAAACTCTATTGGCCTCCTAGAGATCCATACTAAAAGAAACCATCCATGCTCAGAATAATTCCCTGGCCAGCTTGATAATTTTTTGACCAGTTATCACTTTGTTTTCCACAGCTCTGATTAGTACATCATTGCTCTTGGACAACCTACCTAACTGGAGTCCTTGTTTATTTGCACACCTATTTTCCTTCCTATATTTCACAGCTTCATTTTTCTATACTTATCAGTTCACTCAGTTTACTGGTAAGCTTCAATTTACTATTC
This sequence comes from Acanthisitta chloris, assembly GCF_000695815.1. Taxonomy (NCBI): domain Eukaryota; kingdom Metazoa; phylum Chordata; class Aves; order Passeriformes; family Acanthisittidae; genus Acanthisitta; species Acanthisitta chloris. Next base: position 74,207 of record NW_008649725.1, read on the forward strand.
ACCCACTTAATATTCAAGGAATATTTGAATCACCCTTTGTTATTTCCTCACATTAACTCTTTCCTGCATCTCTTCACATGCATTTCCTCCAAACAGAAATCAAGCTGCTGATAAGCCACTCAACATTTTGGACTGCTCATCACCACCACGTCCAGGCACTAAGCATTACCATCAAGACCATCAGGACAGCATCCAGCTCAGGATCCAGCCCTGATTCAGCCCCAGGGCAGCAGAACATCTGTTTTCTGATTTGAGTTCTGAATCACTGACTCACATTTAAAGAGAAATGCAGAGTTCTGTGCAATAATTGGCAGCAAGTGGTGACACGGCAGGATTCCTTCCTTTTTATCCTTTCCTTGAACTGTCTACCATTAAATAGGAAACCACGTATTTCACTCCAATACAATACTGCTTGGAAACTCCACGCTGGTTTCCAGCTTTATGGCCCTACCACTTGGGTTTTTGCACCTCATCCTTACACTACAGAGTGACTTGCAATGACATGCAAGTCTTGTTTCCCAGAATCACTCCAAAGCAAGGCCTCACCTGCTATTCTCTGCATCTTCATGCGCCGAGCCTGGATCCTGCCCTTGGCGAGACGCTGCTTGGCGATAATGCAGCGAATGTGATCCGAGAAAATAAAGGTAGCTTGGAGGATGGGGAAGGGCTTAGAATGAGGACTTGAGGCAGGTTTGTGAATTATTATGTTCAGAGCTCTGCTGTCATCCTCTACTCCCGTCACCTGCATGTCCTGTGGAGAGACAGAAGGCAAGTAGCTAATGAAAAATCAGCTTTTAAACTATAGGCTAAATAGCACCATGGAAAGAAAACCCCGTGAATGCTCCATCAAAGCTCCAAAAGACAGTTTCCATGTTAGAAACAACACTATGAAAATAAAATCAAAACTGACTGTGGAAGTTGTGCTACCTTGGATTTACTTCTTCAGAATTGGTAAGCATAGAGATTGAGTCAGTTTAAAATTCCATTCAATTATCTGAGCACAGCAAATTTTTCAGGAAATACTAACAGTGATTGTTAAGGCAAGAAAGAGACAAAAATGAGAGAAAATTCCTAAGGCTTTTGAAGTCGATTAGATAAGCACAGATAATTTTCAAGTTGCAACCTGTCACTTTCCCAGCCATGTAGGAAGATCAGAACTGTAGGACAGTTCATTCCTGTGCTACTTGAGCAAAGTGCTTGGGAGTCAGTCCTAACTGTGACTCACTTCAGTGCCCAAATGAACACAGTCCAAAATGTATTAGGGAAGTTACTTCATCTGCAACTCTGTCTCTGTTTAGCTCTGTAAGCTTGTTCAGAAAATCACGAATGTTTTCAAGGGCAGGAAGCAGAAAAAAGGCAAGTAATAAAATAAAGAAGTCAGCATGGTACAGAGCTTAAATATAAAGCTAATATTGGTGTTACATTTATCCAACATAACATGCAGATTTTCAGCTGAGAAAAACTAACCACCTAGACTACAAGTCCTCTTACCTGCAAAAGACCTGCAAACTTCACTACTCCCCATCCAAGTCTGGCAATATCTGGTTCAACCAAACTCATCTGGTAAATATCCACAGCCAGGAATCTTTGAACTTGGCCCCCATCCTTTGTTATGACTGTACAGGCAATTAGATCACTGTTATCTGAAGAAAGGAAGGAAAAAGGTTCCATGGTTACTGAAGTTGAGGATTCTGAGTTTGGGTGTTTTATGTAATGTAAAGTTTTAATATATAAAAGTGTAAACATCTTGACAACACATGTTTAAAGCTTTTGTTGGCCTTTTAAAATTTCAATGTCACATTTATAGTTACATGGAAAGGGCAGATCCATTTTGACACCAGGAGTTCAGATATCTTACTATATGCACCTTGCTTTCTCTTGGCATCTCCATCACCTGCCAGTAAAGAAGGTTCCTTTGTTTCAGGACAGGACACTGGAACATGTCTGGATATTTCTTAACTTGGGATGCTTTATTTACTGCCTCTATTATTCCTTAATCCAATTTGTCCATCAACGTATTTATTTCAGTTGATTCCAGTTCCTGGAACAGTCCTATTCTTCTCAAGACCCAAAGCACTTGGATTTGGAACCTTCTGAATACAAAATGTCAGGCTGCTGAACTCTGTAGATAATCTAGTGTGAGATTCTCAACATTTTCACCATCCCTGGAGGTTTTCAAGCTGAGACTGGATGTGGCACTTAGTGCCATGGTCTAGTGACCATGGTAGGGTTGGACTTGATGATCTTGGAGGTCTTTTCCAACCCAGATGATTCTATGATTCTATGTAAGCCCCAACACCAAACAGAGTTGTGGAGTTCTCAAATACTTTTTTTTGACAAGTATTCATTCAATCTTCAGTGCAACATCAAGCAGATTAAAACACTTGGAATTCCTGTGTACAAATTCAACTGCCCAACTACAAAAGTGCAGTGCTTCAGGCAGAGAACTTGAAGAGCAGAAGTTGCTTTCCAGAACAGAAAGTTTGCATTTCAAATCTGACAAACTTGAAGTAAAGCATTACTGTAAAAATGTATCAAACAACAGAAAGGAAAATTAGTCATTTATTAGGCAACTGTTACAGGAATCTTTTGAGTTTATACAACTGAATGTAGCCCATTTCCATGACTGTTCCTACTTCACAGCTCCTGAAGGGTCAGAAGCTACAGTCACCCTCTGTGACAAAACCAGAAGACAAAGTGTGGTGGGAGTTATTTCCAGTGAACTGCTCTGAGAATACCTACAGCTCTGCAATCAGTTCCAGACACCTAACCACAGTCAGATGAAAATATCAAGGCCAGTAAATTTCAGTTTTATTGAACTTTCATCTGGGGATTAAAGGGAACCACAGGCTGAATGGCTACTGATGTGACATCCTGCAGGAAATGTGGTGTCATTCCTGAGATTAACAGCAATGTCTGTCTAATCTTTCCTCATGCAAAATGAAGTCTGTAGCCAGTTTAGCCACTACACCTTCAAGACATGAACCCAAGATTTCTCTGCTCTTTCTCCAAGAAAAATACAAGTTTTAGGAAATACAGACAAGCAAGGAGAGTCCAAAGACCTCAGCTGCTTGCAGTGCAGAAGTTCTAAAGTAGGTGAAAACAGTTGCTGTGTTCATGCAGTATTTCCCTGAAGAGGTTGCATGATATGAAGTCTTTGTGAACATAACAGTTACTTGAGGAAATGGTCTAAATGTCCCTGATCTGCCTCAGGGCTTGATCTTTAATGATTTTACAATTTAAGTCATCACAATTCCAGAAATCATCTGCAGACACTAAAAGCTCTTACAGAAAACTTTTAGCCCTTGGTATGCACAGCTGGTGGCTCAAGATAAGCAAGAGGCTGCAGATGCACCACCTCCCACTTTACAGAAAGAACTGTTCCCAAGAGCACAGAGCCCACTGGGCATTATGTTCTGCTTTAGTACTTACTAAGAATGCCACAACTCAAGGATCCACCTAGATGTTCCCACAAGGCACACTGAGTTGAAACGAGAGGATGTGTCCCTGCTCTTATATCTGCACTGCATTTTGGCTGACTCTTCTCCTCAAGTATAACAAGCTGTTCTGAACAGCTTTCTCCAGCTGACCCTGTTTTGAGTAGTGGAGTTAGACTACATGATATCCTGAGGTTCCTTCCAACCTCCATTATTCCAGCATAAATTTGCCTCAAATCTTTAAACAATGTTGACTGTGAAGGCCTTTACAAAACCTCTGTGTTTGGTAGAGACAGAATGAACATGGAGACTTAACCATAATGTCACTTCTTCCAGTTTCAGCAGAGAAATAACAGCTTTAAATGCATCATCATTTACCTCTTGCCCATGGCATTTCAAACAGTGTCACAGCATCCTGTCACCAGCCTGAAACTGAGCACTGAGGCTGTTCATCTGAGCTGCTGAGTAAGACTAAAGACACCCACACCAGACACCTACAAGCTCACATGCAGCCTAAGGCAGGCACTTACCAGCTTCACACTATTTACAATAGAAAAACAACACTGCAAAGTAACAGCAGAGACCATTTCTTGTGGCAGCACAACCAGCAACATGGACTGAACCTTCTGTGGAACCTGTACATACATCCATGTATGGTGCTGACAACCTTGCAGCTACACTTAGAGGTTTGCAACCAACATATGCACATCAAAATATCACAGTGTTTCTTTCCAAGAAACTTTAATCTTTCTCATCAAGTTCCCATAAAACACCAGCATTGCATTCTATGAGAACCTTATTTGTGCATTCACACATTTTCAAAATCCTACATAAATCCTTGTCCTCTAATGTGTGTCAAACTGAAAACTGATTTGGCACTTAATACCTAGTTGGTAAAAACCCCAGTGATCTTAATTATTAATTCAAAATTTCTATTAAAAAAATCAGCTCAAGTAAACCACTGAATTTCTAAAATAGGTATCAGGAACAAAAATCTTCTTTTCAAATATTCCAACAACAGTAGCCTGCAATGAGGGACAGGGACACTACAGTCCCTAGTTTTGAGTGACGTGTGTCCTTCCTGGAGCAGCAGTGCAGTCAGGTTTTCTGTAATGATAAACTCTGTTGCTGAAGTCTACACTAACAAAAATTTGGTTTTCTCCTCCAAAGAAGGATGGATCTGCTGTCCCAGCCTAAGTGTGGAACAAATTATAATTGCTATTTTCAGTGAGTTCCTGGTTTGGTTATATACACAATATGCTTAATTAAAACTGCCTCACTGAGTATAGCCTGGCAGATTCTTGTCTACAAGATGATTTCTAAGCACTATTCCACTTTTTAAGTCATTCTGCTTTTATACTGCAGCTGTGAGACTTCTTGAATGCTTTCCTAACCCACCAGTTGATAAACAGTGCAGTTAAGAATTCCACATTGTTACTATTATAATTTTGGTAGCAATAAAAGAAGATTACAAAGAGAATATTGTGGTGGTCACTTACACAAACAAGATAACCATTTGGAGTTTTTAACTTAAGCAAGTCAGCAATTTTTCCATGTCAAACTACTTGGGAAATTGAGGAACTACTTACTCAAATCAAGAACATCATCTGTCTTTATCAAATTTTCTTCCCTTGTGAGTGGTAACTGAGTTTCTAGTTCACCTTGCAAGTGCAGTGACAGCGAACGGAGCATGAAGAAAACTCTGATTGCCTTGAGAAATTAAGGAAAAGAACATTAAAATATTGCTACACTCAGCACCACACATTTCAACAGAACCTTACAAAGGTGTCCTGCCTTCTGCAACCCCCGAGCTTGTGGCCATACAGCAAACCCACATTTTAAATTGGAAAAGGAGAATGTAAGTTCAAAGTTAGCTAAAAAAAGGATATGAAGAAGTGGAAACATGTTCTTTATTGTCAATGAAGTAGAAGCAGAGAACTCTTAACCCACTGGCACACTCACACAGACTGACAGGAGCTGTTTGAGCAAAAAGACTGATTGTCCTTGCAATACCTGTCTGCTACACACACCTACCAACCTTCAGAGACTCTCACATTTTGAACTGAAAGACTAGTAACTTTTCTGGCAGAGTCTAGCTAAAACATCTACAAGTTTGAGAGAAAACAGTGAGGTGAGCTAAAACGTCTACAAGTTTGAGAGAAAACAGTGAGGATGTTTGAGTTCTGATATGCTGTGTTCATCAAAACTAGCCCCACGTCATACATTCTTGGAGAGCTTAATCTATATTCTCAGAAGGTCTAGACCAGGGCAAAGTGTTCTGCCAAATGCACCAGTCCCAAGAAACTTTCAGCAGCTGCTCTGTGAGATGAATGTGCTAGCTTTGATTGAGAAATTCATGACATATGGGATGCAAAGTCCCAAAGTGTCAAAGAACATCATAATTTTATTAGCCCCATTTTGAAAGGCACCATTTATATTCCTCTTCCGTGACAAGAACTCTATGTTCAGTAAAGCAAATGCAAAATCATTCTTGATTACTTCCGGTGCTTTGTTTTTGAAGAGTTTCCTACATAGCAATTCTGTGGCCTACTGTAAATTAACTGCCTTACAGTAAAAGCATTGACTTCATGAACAGCTGCAGTGCCCAGAAACTCCCAGAGTGCAGGAAGTATTAGGAAAAACAAAGCTAAAGTGCTTTAAGGGAAAACCCTTCACCCCTCTATTTTTAAAATCAGCAGAACTGTGGCTCCTGTGAACCAGAAATGTGAGTGCTTGGCCAGCAGTCCTACTGGTGCTGCTTTCAGGAACTTCTGGCAGAACAGGGATGGAGAGAGGGAAGCCATGTATCTGTATCTTCCATGAAATGACACAACTTCTCGTCAGCTTCATGCTTTAGGACAGAGAGGTTTGCTGGCTGATTTTTGCACCTGTGCCATTGATAACTCAAGAGGTATCAGATTTCTGAGACTTCCTCCTAAAGTTCTTAAGAGGAAAAGAACTGCCACTTTGAGGGACTTTCTACAGCAAAAGAAGAAGTGAGAGCCTAGAAAGATGTGATCTATGATCTCTAAGCTAAGAACTTACGATACAACCAAAGTAAGGTGGTACTTCACCTGCTAGTGAAACAAAACTCAAGACCTTGTTTGGAATCTGTCACAGGATGCTCAGAATCAAATCACCATCCATTTGAAACCATCAGAAAAACCTCAGCAGGTTAAGTGGCAGCAGCAATGTCACAAGACACACCTGAAGTTCAGCATACACAAGGCAGCCCAGCTGGGAGAAAGCAGCATAGGAACTGTGGAAGTGCTAAAACTTCTAGAGCAATGTGACTGGGGAAGGAGGACCAAGAAGTATTCTGGGAATTCCCGCTGATGACAAAGACTCTTCAATCCCAAAGAATCTACAGGAATATTTGTATTGATTTTTTCATTTCCAGCAACGGAAGTTAAGCTATGCCTTATTTAGCCCATGAAAAATCATGGAATAGTCAGCTCCTGTTAATGTGCACTTCTAAGCATCCTTCTGCTCAATGCCTCAGAGACAATTCCAGGAAGCATTTTTGCTTTCTAAGAACAATCCTGCTCAAGATAACTCACAGTGATTTATCAAACAGCTCCCTGTGATAACAACAGCTGTGTGGCTTACAATAAACCATGAAAACAAACCTTTTCAAAAGATTCCTGGAAATATGTTTTCTCTTGATTATACTCACACATACACTTACGTCAATGCAAAGATACCCAAAGAACAGCTCTCTGTGAATGATGATGTGCAGCAATGTATCTCCCAGACTTACTGGCACTGCAAGGCTTACAGGACACTGCCAGCCAAGGGCCAAGGACTGACCAACCCACAAATGCTGTCACTCAGGTCAGTATCACCTCTACAGTCACAAAAACAGATGTTTTGCTGTTTTTCTCCTCACGCTCAAGATCTGTCCTGAATTACTTTGGCAAGATGAACACTGGAGTAGAATCACATTTTTTGCTGTGTCTAGAAACATGAGCAATATGAAGTCAATCAGGTTTCCCCTGGAGATTCTTACTACAGACAGACTGACATATCAGATCAAAAAAGGAAGTTGGGAATATATTAATAAATGTCATCACAATGCCTCTGTATGGAGATGTCTGCTTGGGCTGAAAGTGTAAAACCTCAGTTTTAATCATGTTGTATTGACTAGGCACAAGAAATCTTAGTGACGAAGTTTCTCCACTAGGATAGGTAATTATCATATACTCTACACAGCTCTGTCTTCATCAAGTCTTTTGGACTGTATTGATGAACCTTCCAATCCTCCAGTTTTCAAGGGAAATATATTTGTATTTCTAGAACTGTTCAAAGCCTTTGACAGCATTTTGTTTTGAACGAATGCAAGAAAAACAGTCTTACCCTTCGTGTTCTTTCCACATCTCCACAAGGCAATCTCTTCACAAAATCAATCCCAGTCAGCGGTGTCCCCGTTGGAGGCAGCAGGATTGAGGCATCCATCATCAGGTATTCCACATTCATAGGTTTAATCTACAGAAGGATTTTAACATTGATTACTACACAGAACAATCAGCATTTGCCTCTTCGCTTTCAAATACAACTCACTGCTGCACATTCTGCAGTTCTGACAATTTTTTACATAATCTCTCTAATTTTAAGCTCCTCACATGCAATCTCTGGTTTGTACCTGCTCATCAGTCCCTGACACACTGTTGAAGTTTCCATACTGAGAAACCACAGGAAAAACTCCAGAGGATTACAGAAGAAAAGCCATTTCACAAATACTATACCCCAAATTCTGTCAGGTTTTGACTTGAATTTGTGATTACTTCAATCACAAGAAAAAAGTTCCCCATAATGTTTTCTCTCCTAAAAGAACTTTCTAGTTTCTAACAAAGCAGTGACTTTCACAGGAAACAATTCCCTTCAATCTTGTCACTGACAGTCTCTCCCTTCCATGGTTATTTACTTTCATGAACCTCTCCTAGAGCAGAAAGGAGTTGTCCCTGTTGTCCACTGATTAGTAAAGTGACACTGCTCAAAAACTGAGACCTTACTGGCCTTCTGATAGATTTTCATAGTGTTTAATAACTAAGGGAAAAAATTAACCCGGTGTCCCATTTAGTAGGATAAAGCGATTTTTGTATACTCAATGGCCTTTACTAAACAGAGTTGTGAAATTTCACATCAACCATTTATCTAAGTATACACAACTCCTTAGAGGCAAAACCACCACCCACATTTTGTTGTTCTGCTCCCAGCAATGAAGTCCCCAGTGCTCTCAGCAGCTATCAGGACTTGTTTCTGTGCCTGTGCTGTATCAGGGTTTGAGGGTTTGGCAGGGCAGGAAGGTCACTTACTGTCATACTCCGGTACTCATCTTCAAACATATCCAGAAAAATTTCTTCTCCCTTCCAAAAGAAAAAATATAGCCATGAATCCTTCTGGCTATGGAGCTGTGTGTGTTTGGTTTGGTTGTGCACAGGGTGTCTGTGACCAGGAGCTGTAGAGACCTCTGTGAGGGGAGAGCTAGAGCTGCCTCGTGCTGGACACAGCATCCACCAGCACCACTGCAGGACACTGCTGAGCCCCTCAGCAACACTGAGGGCACCTCTGGGAAATGTAATTTATCTTTGTTTGTCACTATCTATCTAAATTTATTTTTCTTGGCAATAAATTAAAAGTTTGCCAAATTGAGTCTGTTTTGCCCATGACTGTGATTGGTAAGTGACCTCCCTGTTCTTATCTTGCCAAGATATTCTGTTCTCTCTCTCCATCCTGTTGAGGAGGGGCAGTGAGAGAGCAGATGAGTGGACCTCTCACAGCCAGCCAAGGGCAACCCAAGACAATATACTTATTTTTTGTGAGCCATATTGAGTTAAGATTCTTCAAGAGAATTCTAACAAAACCAGGAAGATATATCAGACACTTGAAATCTGTCATAGATTTACTGTTCCTTACACAGCAGTTAACACCTAGGGCTAAACATTTTATTTCTTTCATTGTTTACAACAAAAAAATCTCAACAAAAAGCTGCAAAGGTCTTCAGTATGAAAAAAGGATTAAGCAAATCTTTAGATCATCATTTCAGATAAGAGGCAAACAAAAAGTAATGTAAAAACCAGACACATTCCACATGAGTGCCAATGACAAGATCCCAGAAATCATGTTCTAATAGTGCAGCCCCAGATCCAAGAAATACACAGCAGATGTAGCTGAAGGACATGACTGCTAACTTCATCTCCAACATAAACCATGGGAGTCTTCTGACAGCCCTTTTGTGTCAGTGTGGTATGGGAAGGGCAGAAAGCACAGGAAACCTCCAACAAAACACTTCTCTGTCACAGATTTGGAGTTCCTGCCTTAACAAAAGTGCACAAAGACTGGGCTGCAGACTTCCTTCCAATCCCACATTATGCAAGGGATTTTTTCTTAGAGCATTATGCATATATACCTTATAGAAACGACGGAGGAGATGAACACTCTCTTCCCTCGCACCCTAGAAGAGATAAAATGTGTTTCAGGGAATACATACATCATGTACTTATTAGTCACATTGAAAAGCTGACTCAAAAACTCAGTTATAGACAGTCTCTTCTGTATATCACATACTTAGAGGCTTCATCTCAGAACTTGACAGAACACAGTCCTTGCACTTATGAAAATACAGCTTCAAAAGCACTTTTCTTTACATGACTGAGATGGAGGTCATAAATTTTAGAGAGATTAAATATAACACTGCTTGAGAAGTTCTGAGCTTAAAAACATGGTAACAGCACAGCTGGGAACAGAACACAGGTTATTGATTCTGTATGTTCACTGCACAAAGTCACCAATGAAAAGATATTCTAGAAGCTCAAATTCCACATTTAGGCTTACTGCAATCAGAAATGAAACAATTTTATTCAACTACACTACAAGACTCAAAGCCCAGGAATGCTGTAACTGCTGATGTGAAAGAAAACACTCACCTCGAGACAAGCAAGGTGAACATCCTTTATGATGCTGCTATTTTTGGAGAACACAAGCTGCTTCAGCAACAGGCAGCCAAGCTCTAATGTTGCCAAACGGATTTTCCCATCTATGAAAAGAAAATTGCAATATCCAATAGAGTAACAGTTTAATTATTGCTCTTGTCATTCATTACCCAATGTTCTTCAATGTTTCTGTTCTTCCTGCAATTACCAAACTTGGCTCCTCTGTCACATGCCCTGTCTGATTTTACACTTCTATAGTGGAAAAAAGAAAAGGTATTAGAAATGTTCAGTCTATGCCCTGTGTGATAAGGCTGATGGCTGTATCAAACAACCAAAGAACTGGGAGAGCAATCTGAAGCAGAGGAAAACTTAATGCAGAACAATGCAATAATCAGGCAATGAAGATCACTACTATTCAAAAAAACCAGCTGAAAGCAATGCCTTTATCAATCTTGAGCACAAGTTGAATTACACTAAGATTACAAAAAGGATCCCAGACATTGTGATAAGGCTGATGGCTGTATCAAACAACCAAAGAACTGGGAGAGCAATCTGAAGCAGAGGAAAACTTAATGCAGAACAATGCAATAATCAGGCAATGAAGATCACTACTATTCAAAAAAACCAGCTGAAAGCAATGCCTTTATCAATCTTGAGCACAAGTTGAATTACACTAAGATTACAAAAAGGATCCCAGACATTTGGCCTGGATAAAGTGACAAGATGAAAGAAGTTTTGTATATAGCATACTAGTATGGCACAGCTTTTCCTTCAAAAGTCTAAAGGATTCAGATGCAGCCTGGACCTGAGAATCTAGAGAAGTCAGAGTTGCACTGAGATTTTACACTTCTATAGTGGAAAGAAGAAAAGGTATTAGAAATGTTCAGTC
>NW_008649726.1:0-1730 GCF_000695815.1 Acanthisitta chloris
ACCCCCTCTGTGCTACACCCCATGCCAACCACTCCCTCTGCTACATGCCACTCTAACCACCCCCTCTGTGCTACACCCTGCTCCAACCACCCTCTGTGCTACACCCCACTCCAGCCACCCCCTCTCTGCCACACCCCGCCCCCACACGCCCTGTGCTACACCCCGTGCCAACCACGCCCTGTGCTACACCCCGTGCCAACCACGCCCTGTGCTACACCCCGTGCCAACCACGCCCTGTGCTACACCCCGTGCCAACCACGCCCTGTGCTACACCCCGTGCCAACCACCTGCTCTGTGCTACACCCTGCTCCAACCACCCCCTCTGTGCTACACCCCACGCCAACCACCCCCTCTGCTACATCCCACTCCAACCACCCCCTCTGCTACACCCTGCCCCAACCAACCCCTGTGCTACATCCTGTGCCAACTACCCTCTCTGTGCTACACCCTGCCCCAATCACCCTCTCTGTGCTACACCCTGCCCCAACCACCCTCTCTGTGGTGGTCCCAGGCCACGGAGTGGATATCACCAGGAGAGGTGGCTGTACTGGAAATGTGCCTGCGTGACCACATCCCAGGGCTGACCCTGTCACCTGCTCTCCCTGTGTCCATCTGTCTGTCTGGCCGCAGCACTGACGTGGTCATCCTGGTCTCTCCCCCCAGAACCAGGCAGAAGCCCACTACAAGGGCCACAAGCATGCACGGAGGCTGAAGGCCATTGAGGCCATGAAGAACAAGCAGAAGGTGGTGGGGGCTGCGGCAGGGACCCCCAGCCAGGACAGCACAGCTGAGCTGGACCCCAGCCCAGAGGGCTGCGTGGAGCCTGGCAGCACAGGTATGGGGAGAGCGAGGTATGGGGCTGAGGATGCTGTGATCAGCATGGCAGAGCTGCCACTGCCAGTGTTCAAAAACTAGTGTCTGTGCCCCCCTGGCGTCCCTGGTGGGATGGGCTGGGGCAGTGGTCTGGGAAGGAGCTTGGGCAGCGTGTGTCCTTGGGGGAGCCTGGCCCTGGGCATCCCTGTGGCCGGGGTGGGACGTCAGGTGTTTCTCCTGTGATTTGGTGTCTGTGGGAGGTGTTTGTATGGACGCGGGAGAGGAAGTGATCCGTGTCACACACAGGGATGGGGTGGGTGGGAGTCAGATCCCCCCTGAGCCATGGCAGCACTGGAGCTTGCCCAGGGTTTTGTGCTGAGCCTGGCTGTCCTGTGCTGCAGATAAAAACCATAACAGCAGAGACCTTGGGAAGAGCTGTCCTTGGCAGGGATGGATGCAAGCAGACAATGCCTGAGATGGTCTTCAGGAGGTCAGGGATGCTCCTTGAAATCCAGAAAACCTGTTCAGGCACAGAGAGCTTTCCCTTCCTGCCCATTTCTTTCTCTTTTCCCTTTTTCTCCTTTCCTTTCCCTCCTGCCAGTTGACGCCAGCAGCCCACAGGAGCCAGAGGGTGAGGGCAGCAGCCTGGGGCTGGCACCTGGCACCGAGGAATCGCCCGTGGAGCTGCCAGGCAGTGTCGCCCCCCTGGGCTCCCCTCCAGCCTCCGAGCTGTCGGAGGGCACCTCGGACGCCACCAGCGTGGCCTCCTCGTCCGCCCAGGCAGCAGAGGCACAGGCAGCCGAGTCAGGCAGCAGCATCAGCTCGGTCCCTGAGAGCGAGAAGGAGGTGAAGAAGAGCAAACAGCACCTGTACTGTCCCACCTGCAAAGTGACCGTCAACTCCCTGTCCCAGCTGGA
>NW_008649727.1:0-6390 GCF_000695815.1 Acanthisitta chloris
CCGGGGGTGTCCTCGGGCCCTGGGCAGCGGCGCCGCCCGGTCCTGGCGCTTCGTGTGGCAAGGGCAGCTTCTCCAGCATAGCGTGGGTTTGAGGGAAGCTAACGCAGCGGCGCGTCAGCCCGCTTATTTTTGTCATTAACTGCCTTTGCATAATCCGTCAAATCTGTTCTCCTCCTGGAAGAGCATCGCTGCCAATCATGCCGCTACCGCTCACCACTGTGATTGCGATACAGCCCCCAAACAAGCCAGACGTAACTCTGAACTGCGACATTAGAGGATAAGGAATCTTTCCCTTTACTCCTAATACTGCTTGAAGAGTTAAACACAATACAACCTGCATTCCTAAGCCACGTCATAAAATACATAGCTATGTCAAGGGATAAAACTTTTGGTGGTCTTAATGTTACTTCACTACAAGGAATCTGCCCACTACTCTTCCCTGAAAGTTCTCCATTCTTGAAGGCACCATAAAGGAAGCAAAAGGCCATTGGAACAACCTAGGTGAAAATAATAGACATAATTCAGAACTAACATAGTTAAGGTTAAAATATTTCTAGTAACAGACACAACTGGGAGAAAGAAATAGTCCTGTGATTCCCATTGGTGTTTAAAACCCTTCTCGGTATTCAAACATTGGAACATTTTCTCACTGTGACTTACAGCCTCTTGAAAACATTACACTTGATTCTGCTTCGTTAACTAGTTTATTAAATTCTTTATTAGCTTACTGTGCACATTTTTCATAAACAATTATGATCTTACTGAATTTAACAGAAAACATCCACCTATATTTGAAATACTAGGGATCATCAGATTCCTATCACTTTAGATCACTCACAGCTTCCTTTCCTTTTGAAGTGTTAACAATTTTTGCTCTTTTTTAGCTGAAATTTTCTGACCATCAGCTGGTCACCTATACAAGTACTAGTTCATATTCTGCATATTGAGACATGTCTGCAGACTAAGGAATGGAAAAAATCCATGGCTGAAAATAAGTCTTTCTCTTCTGATGTTTTGTATTTTCAAACAGAGATTAGCAATTACTTTGTACTAACTTCCCTTTTTGCAAGCACATGGTTTATAAGGAGACAGAGTTCACAGAAAGCAGCCAACATGAAACGATTAAGTCAGGCTGCAATGTAGGGCACACTGAGAGCAAAACCTAATCTCTGAGAGGTTTCCACTTCATCTGCACTCATCTGCGTAATCAGCTTTTCATCTTGTCATAGGATAAATGCAACCTGCCTTCTGCTTCATTTACCCTATATAGAACACTCGTATAGATTTGTATGGAGCGAGTGGTAAGAGCTTGTGTACAAATGTATTCAGAAAGGAACTTGAAACCATTCTTTTTTAAAGGAACATTAAAGGCTGGAAGCCATCTATTTGCTAAGTTAATATACTGATTAGAACTGGAAGCTATTTACTACATCCAGTATGCAAACTGACTGTGATTTAGATGAAACAATCCTTATTTTCAGCTACTATTTCATTTCTTAATCTGTTACTTTGTGGATGGTAAGCAACGATAGCTGTTGCTTACACCTTTCAGGAGCTTTTATAAACTGCTAAAGTCCAGTGAATAACCTAAGCTGTTGAGTGAAACAAGTGTTTTTGTCATCACTTGTTTTAGTCTCTATTCATTTGAGTGTGGAAGGCTCATACAAGTGAAGACCTTCATGGAACACAGGAATGAGTAACAGCCTCCTGTTCAGGCTGTTCCTTTATTTAGATAGTGTCACCAGAAATCATATGTTCAGGCAGCTCCTTTATTTGGAAAAGTATCACCAGAAATCATAGCTAATCATCAAATGAAACATTTGAAAAAAAATGTTCACAGAAGCAGTGTCTGTTTGGCTTTGATGTCTGGCAACCTAAGTCTAAACCAAGTTCGGTGGACTAACAATGACGATACAGGCTGGCCAACTGCATGTTTATAATTCTTTCTGCTCTTCTCTCAAAGGATGAATATTTTTCTGTACTATAGTCAGAAGAATGTTCATAAATATGTATGGGTAATCTCCTGGAGGTACATGAGGCAAACATGAACTGTATGATGCAAAAAGGGGAGTAGGAAATGCATTGCACCTTGCTGCCAAAGCAACTGTTACCAGTCTATTTGCACTTGAAAAACTCAAAAGCAAAAAGTCATTATGCATAAGCCAGCTTAATTTTCCTTTTTTTTCCCCCCATGACCACAGCAAATTCTCATCTTTGAACAGGTGTTTCCATCTTTGAATATGTTTAGTTGCTTGTCTTAAAATTGCACGTCAGGGCTAACATTTCAGTATAACTGGGTAATAGGGATGTAAAATTTAATATTTTAAGCTCAAAATTAATACTTTGAATTCTCAACAAATTCAGCTCAACACTGCAACAATTCGTTATCTATTCATATTTGCATGTCCAGTTTCGAAGACAAAAGAATTAAATCTCTTCCTGACTTGTTTAGAAACATGAATTAAATGTGTTTATGGCGTAGTATACATGCCCAGAACTCTTTATTCTTCAGTTCCTCCTCTTGCACCCACTCAAATCCCCCTTGTGTCATCATCCCATATTCTTGAATCCATTCCATCCCATGGCGTGAAACAGAAGCATGAGCCATCATTCCAGAAATCCCATGCAGCAACTACTACTTCGGATTGTGATCCCTTCTGTCTCAGCTGCCAGTTTTATTCTTATATCTAAAACTCAGTAGAGACTCTGCACAAAAATACTGAGAATAAATTGTGAAATTCTATGAAGTCCTTAACAGGACTAGTTACAATTCTGGCATAATTGATACAATAAATAAATAAATAAATAAATAAATAAATAAATAAGCATCTATTAATTGTAAGACACCATCTGTTTTCTGAAAAAGTATTAAGATAAATAAAATTTGATTTGTAAGACCTAGATTAATCTGTATCTTCTCTTCATACAGAAAGAAAGGCAATAGCACTATTTATACAAACAATAAAGAAGTAAATATATTGGAATGCATTTTTAAAATGGATTGGATGAAGGGGTTTTGAGTGGCTTTTTTTTAAACTTCTGTCTCTGCAACATATACTGCATTCTGTTAATATGGTTTATTCATAAATTCTTGATCCCAAACCAGCTAATACAGAAATATTACAGTTTACATTAGTAACCATTAGTCATGCATCAATATGAAAGATTTTATCCTAATGAGTAATACAGATTTTCCCATTTCAAATTATAACAAATCACTTGAATGACTAAGTAACTTTGGCCAAAATGGCTTTCTGTCTGATTAATAAATATGGAACTTCAAAAGACAGCAGAGGAGAATCTTTGTAATTTTCAAAATTATCAACGTATAAGAATTTGAAGTGCTGCCAACTTTTGTTATTAAATTGCTTGATGTTGGACAGGAGGGAAGCCAATCTTACAACAAAAGAAAGTGTGTGTTTGCAAATTTCTGAAGGTAGAGTGAAAAATTACTTATCTTTATGGGACAGGAACATAATCAGGACTGTCAATGCAAAAGACCTCTCTGGAAATGAATATTTATTTAAGTGGCTGAAACACTTTATTTGGCTGTCAAGTATTTCTCAACTATTTACACTTTGCAGACTTTGGACATTGCAGTAAACAAACCATGTAGAAAGTGAGCTACTACTTGGAGAAGACCATTACAAATGACCTTCAAAACAAGAAGAACTAGAGAACAAACAAGAAGAACTAGAGATGTGCATGCGCCTGTGCAGATATCACATTGTTAGCATCATGGAGCATCATGTGGGATGGCTTCTATGACTGGAACATTGGAATGGAAGGCTTTAGGCCCTTCAGGAAGGACAGGCTGGGGAGACGAGGTGGAGGAGTAGCCCTCTATGTCAATGAGCAACTGGTGAGTGTGGAGCTCAGCCTACGGACAGATCAGGAATTAGTCAAGAGTTTGTGGGTCAAGATTAAGGGCAG
This sequence comes from Acanthisitta chloris, assembly GCF_000695815.1. Lineage (NCBI taxonomy): Eukaryota > Metazoa > Chordata > Aves > Passeriformes > Acanthisittidae > Acanthisitta > Acanthisitta chloris. Next base: position 3,934 of record NW_008649727.1, read on the forward strand.
GGTTCAGGAATTAGTCAAGACTTTGTGGGTCAAGATTAAGGGCAGGGTTGGGACAGAGGATGTTATAGTGGGGGTCTGCTACAGACCACCTGATCAAGAGGAGGGTGTGGATGAAGCCCTAGAGAGACAGATGAGAATAGCCTCAAGCTTGCAAGTCCTGGTCTTCATGGGGAATTTCAATCACCCCGATATCTGTTGGAAGAGCAACGTGGCAGTGCATAGGCAATCCTGGAGGTTCCTCAAATGTGTCAATGATAACTTCCTTTCACAGATGATAGAGGAACCAACAAGGAGAGGAGCTGTGTTGGACCTTGTGCTCACCAACAGGGAGGAGCTGGTGAGGAACGTGGTGCTCTAAGGCAGTCTTGGCTGTAGCGACCATGAGATTGTGGAGTTCGAGGTCCTCAGGGCAGTGAGGAAGGCACATAGCAAGCTCACTGCCCTGGACTTCAGGAGGGCAGACTTCGACCTCTTCAAGGACTTTCTTAGCAGAGTCCCTTGGGATGAAGTCCTGGAAGGCAGAGGGGCCCAAGACTGCTGGCCGGTATTCAAGGATCATCTATTCTAGGCTCAGGACCAATGCATCCAGACACGGAGGAAATCGGGCAAAAACCCCAGAAGGCCTTCATGGATGAATAAGGAAGTGCTGGGGAAACTCACAGAAAAAAAAGAGGCCTTCAAGAAGTGGAAGGGAGGACAAAAGGACTGGGAGGAATACAGAGAAGCCGTAAGAGAAGCTAGAGACATATTCAGGGAAGCTAAAGCGCAGTTGGAATTGAGGCTAGCCGGGGACATTAAGGATAACAAGAAGGGCTTCTACAGGTATACCACATGCAAAAGGAAGACTAGGGATAATGTAGGCCCCCTCGAGAAGGAAACAGGAGAACTGGCTATCCTGGCTATAGAAAAGGCTGAGGTTCTTAATGACTTCTTCAGTCTTCAACTCCAAGTGCTCTAGCCATTCTATGCAGACCAAGAAGGGCAAAGGTGGAGACTGGGAGAATGAAACCCCTAAACCCACTGTAGAAGAGGATCAGGTTCATGACCAGCTAAGGAACCTGGATGTGCATGAGTCCACGGGTCCTGATGAGATTCATCCTCAGGTCCTGAGGGAAGTGGCCGATGTAGTTGCTAAGACACTACCTATAATTTTTGAGAAATCGTGGCATTCAGGTGAAATCCCTGATGATTGGAAAAAGGGAAATATAACCCTCATTTTTAAAAAGGGGAAAGCAGAAGAACCAGGAAACTGTCGACTAGTTGTAAGGGACCATTAAGAAATGTTTGTTTCAACATTGCCTGGCTTTGATGACTTGATGTAGCTGTACGGAAAGGAGACTGAAAACAGCTACCTCTGGACTGTTTGCCTCAAGGCTTGTTGAGTCACAGGGTGTCTCCAGCTGCTGAGATAACCAGGTGTCATTGTCCACCACCCAAATCCTCCAGCTAACAGATAACAACCAACATTCTGAGATAACCAGATACCATAGTCCACCACATACACCCTCTGGCTGCTGAGCCATCTGCCAGATAATGATCAACATCCCTTCCAGCTGCCTAGGCCACAAGGCACCATTGTCCAGGACTGACATCACTTTCAGCTGCTGACATCCTGAGGCTGGGAATTGCTCAAATCCAGGGAAACTGACCAATCAGTGCCTGATAGAGCCCTATAAAAAGGACCAGCATCCAGAGCATGGCGCACACTCACCACCAAAGGAAAGACAGCTATGGATTATCAGAATGCTGCTGGGTTTATGGTGGTGACTATCCCTGTTATTGGAATGCTGCTTGGACATACAGTGGCGGCTATCTTTGCTGCAGCATCCCAAATTTACTTGCTTCCTCCCTTTTCTGTTTCTAACTTTCCTATCACCCTTCTCTCTCCCCCTTGAGCAACCAGTAATAGTCTCACTCCTTAACAGCATTTTGACCTGGTTTGTGTCTTAATTTACACTGGGGGAATTGACTGAACACTCCTGAGTCTTATTGGACCGGGACACCAGTCAGTCGTACCTCTGTGCCTAGCAAGATCATGGAGCAGATTCTCCTGGAAGCTATGCTTAGGCACATGAAAAGCAAAGACGTGAGTGGTAATAACCAGCATGGCTTTACCAGGGGCAAGTCATGCCTGATGAATTTGTTGGCCTTCTGTGATGGGGTCACTGAATGTGTGGATAGGGGAAGAGCAGCTGATATCATCTACCTGGACTTATGCAAAGCTTTTGACACTGTTCCTCATGACATCCTTGTCTCTAAATTGGAGAGCCATGGATTTGATGGGTTGACCACTTGGTGGGTAAAGAACTGGCTGGATGGTCACACGCAGAGAGTTGTGGTCAGAGGCTCATTGTCCACATGGAGGCCAGTGATGACTCGTGTCCCTCGGGGTCGGTACTGGGGCCAATACTGTTCAACATCTTTGTCAGTGACATGGACAGTGGGATTGAGTGCCCT
>NW_008649727.1:6867-43566 GCF_000695815.1 Acanthisitta chloris
ATCTCCCCTATGAAGACAGGCTGAGGAAGTTGGGGCTGTTCAGCCTGGAGAAGAGAAGGTTGCATGGAGACCTCACTGCAACTTTTCAATATCTGAAGGGGCCTACAGTGGAGCTGGAGAGAGGCACTTTATTAGAAACTACAGTAATCGGACAAGGGGTAACAGGTTCAAATTGAAGGAGGAGAAGTTTAGGTTAGATATTAGAAAAAAAGGATTTTACTGTAAGGGTGGTGAGACACTGGAACAGGTTGCCCCAACCCTGATGGTGTTCAAGACCAGGCTGGATGAGGCCTTGTGCATCCTGGTCTAGTGGGGAGGTGTCCCTGCCCATGGCAGGGGGTTGGGACTAGATGATCTCTAAGTCCATTCCAACCCCTAAAATTCTATGATTCAATGTAAAAAATGGCCAGTTGTTTAAAGACAGTGCTCAGGAGAAGGAACACAATGGAATTTTAGAGTGCTGATGCTCAATTGCTCTAGTTACTGTTGAAAAACACTTAAGTTGGAGTACCAATACATATAATGAAGACAAAATAGATAAAAATTCAGAAGTTAAACACGCACTGTGAAAGAGCCACCAACTTCATAAAACTAAGGAGCTTGAAAATACAGACTCCCTACAGTCTTTCAGAAAAGAGTAAGGTAATTCAAGCTTGTGTGATCTATTTGATCATAAATACAGCTGAGATAGTCTAAGAAAGAAAAGAATTTAAAACTAAAGTTTGCGTGCTCCCAGAACCAGTTCTCAACAAGCTGTTGTATTACCTTCAGATTTAGTGTGGAAGATCTGTAATAGAACTATTCAAACAGGAATTCACCTTCTGCAAAGAGATGTGTACAATATTGACAAATATTCAGGACAAAGAAAAAGATTTGGAGCAGAAGACATGATTGAATATTTGAATTGTGGCTTAAGAAAGTATATTTCAAGGCTGAATTGACACAAGGTTCTAGAAATAATGCTTACCAATAGTACTGGGTTTTAACTTTATAAATTCCCAGGTCACTTTTCTATTCAAAACACAAAGAATGTATTTAAATTTTGCAAATCAAATGCAATACTGACTCTATTATTGATAGCCCTATTCCTTTATAATCATCCTAATTCAGTATTATTTGTGAATAATAATAAGAAATTTAATCTCATTGCCAGAAGTAATATTTAAGTTAAATAAATGCACACCAGTTTTCATAGTTTCCCATTAGAAACCACTTTCCAGCCTGCTTGATATTTTAGCAAATGCTTTTAAAAGACAACTGCTGAAAGATCCGTATTGTTTATACAGATTTCTGGAGGTGGTGATAAAGGGGAAAGAAGTGTTAATATGGCACTTTGTTCAGAAAAACATTGGTAAGAGAATTTAAATACAGTTTTAATGATACTTATATAAATAAAGACAGAGAAGTAATTCCAGAAAACAAAGTGCTTGGGGAAAAAAACCCAACAAAACTGCTGTATTTTAGGACAGTTCAGTTTAAAGCCATAAAATTATTTATGGAATAAATGCAAATTAGAACAAATTAAGATCATATAAAACATCCAAAATGTTATTTAAATGACTCTAATAATATACACATATTTATGTAATTGAAGATTTGTATATGTTCATTCAAATTCACATTTGTTTTATTTTGTTAATCTCACATTAGAAGTATAACTTCATCTGGTATTTCTTTTAATGCTTTTTAATGTAGCAGAATATGCAAACCTGGTTATTAGACCTTTTACACCATTGTCTCGTATATTATAAAGAAAGGTTACACAGGTAAAGTATAGAAAGTGTAAAAATCTTCCAATAGCCTTCTAATATATAAAATATGATGAATATAATTCTAGTAGCACTGCTAATTCTACTGAACAAGATGTGACCACAAACATCTAGGTCTTAGGCATTTCAGATTTTATTGATTAAAACTAACTGCATAAGCTCAACCATAATGCAAACAGGAAACAAGGGCAGATGGTGTACTACTCAGACTATAAACCTGTTAGAAAGCAGGTATTCTACCACAATGTCTGTTATTCAAATGATCTACTGAAGGGAATATGTAAAGGAACTAGAACTACAGGGATGTAAATATTATTTAACTCTTTCATTCATTATGAGACAGGTTTGTTAATAAATTGTATGCTGTAGGTAGAAATGAAGCATCTTGTTCTTTGAAACATTCTAATGATCTATGACCTTGGAAGAACTTAAACGTGACAAAAGCAATATGAGGCAGGTGGTACTTATTATCACTGTCTGAACATAATAATAACAGTCTCTCACTTTATCTCCTGTATTGTCTGAAAGCTAAAGAGAAGCAAAGCAATTCTTCTGGAATAATGTCAATTACTGCTACAAATCAACTTTCTGAGGTCAAAGTTAACAAATGCCACAAAGTCAGGTGGGTATAGAATGTGAGCAAAAGCAAAAGAGAGAAATGGAAACACAACCATGATAGATTCACATATGGTGGATGATGCAACTACCTACATTTTCTCGATTTGTTAATTTAATATGGAATTTCTTAATAGGTAACAGTAGAATGATAGAACAATAATATTAATCTTTTAATATAATTACTCAGTATGTCTTTATTCTCCTCTAAGCTATGACTGTTTCAGCACAACTGGCCACTGAGAGACAAATCTGAAAGACAAAATGGTAATTGAAATGGAAATATTTTCAACTAACACTTTTAAAATATTTGAAAATTTTCAAATAACACCAGAAAACAGGATGTCAACCCTAAGAATTTTGAAATAATGGATAATATTCAAAAATACTGCAGTCTAAAAATGTAATTTGATGGTGCCATGGCAGATTTTTTGATTGGAAGGATATTTCTGCTGTAAAAGAGGCCAAAAATTTCAATCTTCTATAAAAATAAATTTGAAAATCTCATACAATACAAATCAAGAAACAAAGATATTGATCTAGGAATGGGGAAATGAAAGTAAATCAATCAAGCACTTGATTCAAAATTGTGATGTTAAAAATGAAATAGTTATAAATCTAGCATCAGTATAATTAAGAAAAACAACAAATGTAAAGATTAGGATATATTAGACAAAGACAGAACATAAATATAAATGTTATAGAGAATGCCCAAATTCACAGAGTCAGGTATATATGATCTTGCATATGTAAATATGAGAACATGCCAAAAATTCCCAGATGGTTTGTAAATGTAAAGATATATGCATATTCAGGTCAAGAAGCAATTAGTATCCACATTTTTTTAAATTCAAGTCTCTTGAACATATGTTCATGAAGGAGGAATAATTTAAAACATTAGGACAAATATTGTATGGCACTTTCTTTGACAGCAGGTTGAAATAAATTCAACATGACAGGTTACAGTATTTTAGCCATGACTTCATTAACTCAAGAACATGATTTGCGTTAATGTCTAGGTTAAACATTATCCTTATTTACTACTAGTTTTATTTTTGCTCATGAAGAACTCTACTACTGATTCTTCTTTCTCAAACTTATTGTTCCTTCACAGCATGTTTTTAAACACCCATTGTACTTGACATGGTACAAAACTATTGATTTTTTTTTTTAGAACTTGCAATCACAGTTGGGCACAATAGGTTTTTTCCTTGAAAAAGCCCTGATAACATTAATCAAAGGTTTCTTGAATTTCATTGTAACTCCCTTTATGAAGCCACACTTAGTTTACAGTTGAGATGCTTTTTTTAATTTGTATTTTTATTAGAAATATCTGTTGCAAATACTGTAGGGAACAAAGGATATCTATTATAACATTCTTCCCCCATTATACAGCATCATGACTCACCCACAATTAATGAAAACCCACAAAATTAACTTGCTACTAGTTTTCAGAACTCTATGAAACTTCAGTACCTGCTAGTTTTACATATGAAGGAGACAAGTCCAAATTACTTTAAAAAATGCAAACCAAGCTCAATCAAAATTTAAATCATAGTCTCACCCCTCAAGTTCTGGAAAATCTTACCACATTTCCAGCAAAAGAAGCTATTTTTTGTTAATGACTGCTGTTATCAGCTATGTGTTATCATTTACAAAGATATACCAATAGTCTTACTGGTATTTCCCACCAACCTCTCATTTCAGCCTCTCATTTCACGTGAGGGTGCACCAAGACTTGTTGCTTTTCAGATCACAGGAGTATCCAGATTCCCTCTGCATGACCAGTGCACAGCTGGTTAGGTTTGCTTGTAATTCATGACAGGATCTGCTGAAGGGGAGGGAGGATCTTAGAAAAGCAGAACAAGGTTCAGCTGTTGGAGCTGAGGGAGTCAAGGTGTAGGCAATGTGTGGTAAGGTTGAGGTCTGCACTTTTAAACATTTTAAACTAATAAATGCTTGCGTGTTATAAGCTTCTTAAAGGTGACTTTCTCAAGGGTCTTGTAAGAGTATTGTGTGATTTCATGAAGATAAAAAAAAAATTAGCTGGAAAATGTAGCAGATGAAAGGTGCATGCAGTCCTGAAACTGAGCTGCAGTCTTGAGCAGAGCTCAGGGTCTCCAGAAGTGCTGTGAGTAAAGGGTGAGGTGGAAAGCAATGTTTGTTTGTGCTATTTAAAAATAGTTTCTTGGTTGCTGTTTTGATTTTTTTTCTTCTCTCTTATTCACTAGATTTAGCTGCTAATACTGTAATGTTAGGTCAGCTTTATTAGATGACATCTTAATTTGATTCTTTGTTAATGGCCATTCAGTACAGTGGATCTCAAAATGTTCTGTGGTCAAGTTGAGGTACACCAAACCTAAGGAAATGACTTGGTAGAGTAGTGCACTGATTCAAACAGCATTGAACATTACCTTCTCCTATTATTTATCTTCTTTATTAGATGCCTTAACACAAATTTTGGATGATTTTGTTTGTTAAAGCTGGTTAGATAATCTAATACTCTGAGTGATGGTGGTCTTCTATATCTGGACTTACCTAAGCTCTGGCTTCTAGGCACTGTTTTATCTAGAGAGCAATGTCTGCCTGTAATTGATTAAAATTAATATATTCCTTTTCTCATATCCAGTGTTTGAATGCAAATAATTAATCTACACATTTCTAGAAGAGCTCTTTAGCCTAAATTAATATAAAGTAGAAGATGAAAGTGGGAAAAATATTTTTAAAGTTGCATTTTTATGATCTTTTTTCAGATTTAGACTCCTCTGTCTTGGGAATATTTGGAAGAGTTAATTGCATAATTGGTTTCTACATTTTCCCAAGAGGTCAGATCTAATACTTTCAGAATCTTGTTACAAAAGTTAATTAAAACATCTCCAGCATATTTTCATTTGCTGCAACACAAGATTAATACATTCAAAATGTCTAGGCCACACTTGAGAAAAAGCATTTGATTAACAAGTTGCGACAAAGGCTTTATATTTGAATTTAAATCACTTGTTTAAAGCTGTATAAAATTAAGAACAAAACCTGCAAGTAAAACCAAAGTAACAAAGCGGTGACAAAAATTAGAATATGCATAAAGGAGAAGTAAGAATGGCTACTTCTTTCCAAAGTATGCAGCAATGCTTATCAATAGTTGGTACTACACCAAAAGGCACTTAGTGCAGCACAAGTCACTTTATGCGAGAAACCTTTTAGACTTCTTGGTTAAAAAGTGAGGAAAAAGATGTTTGGCTTGGTTTGAGTTGTTGGGTTTTTTTAAGTGTATTGTCTTAAAAAGTAAAAGTTCAAATTTTTGTTGAATGAGATTGGTGTTCAAGATCAGGCTGCATGAGGCCTTGTGAAACCTGATCTAGTGAGGAGGTGTCCCTCCCTGCCCATGGCAGGGGGGCTTGGGACTAGATGATCTGTAAGGTCCATTCCAACCCTTAATTTCTATGATTCTATGAAATACAAGTTCTATTTGTTTTAATTTTTGTACATCTTTATCTTTTCAGTTATGCCACGTTCTTGTTTTTTTTTAAAAAAAGCTGTTTTGTACAACTGATTTGTAGTTACCACATTCAGCAGTTCAAATACAACTTTCAGACTTAGAAATCCTGTGTTTATAGGTTTGCAGGAGGTGGAAGGTTTTGTGAGGAGACTGTTGCAGCAGATTTGGTATGTTCTATTACTTCTTATTACTGAAGTATTTAGAAATGGGCAGTTCCAGAAACAGGCTGAACTGTAAGAATTGTAATGTGACTTTTCCTGAATTTTAAATTTTAATATTGATATCGAGGTTGTAATTTGTTACAGGAGGTGCTGTGCTTACTGGGTATATCTATCTCTATGTATATGTATATCAATGTACATTATTTTGGGCTTGTGTATCTGTTTGCAGTTATGGTGGACTTGACTCCTAAGCATAAGAGCTCACCTCTCTAATATTTAAAACAGGTTACCTAGCAGGGCTTGTGTTAGAGTAAGTCATCTGCTGCGATATGTGGTTCCAGGATCTTATGTGAGGGTGGGTAGGTGTGTTTTTGTTTTACAATGCCCCACCCCATCTTCCTCCCAGCAGCATTGTCTGAATGTTTTTTTCTGTACTAAAAAAAAAAAATTAAAAATCTGATGAATGCTACTGATGACAAACTGTATAGTTAATATTCTTATTTTAAAGACAAGGTAGGTTTGGGGGGGGGGGCAGGTGGGTGGGGAGGTTGTTTTGGGTTTTTTCCTGTACAAAAGGCTGTATTCTTTCCAGGCACTCTGGTTTATAAAATAAACATATTTCTTTTGCGTAAATTCATGGAAAATTAAAACAGAGAGCTTCAGATGCTTTACAAATAATGGCTTGTGTGTGTTACTGTGCATAAAATTTTCTTCAGAAACATTCTTCAGTGTGTATTGCTATTTTTTTTAAACAAAGTGAGAAACCTTGCACTTTATTTTGGTTTCATAACTAATGGGAGATTATTTAATTCCTTTTGTTTGTCCTTTATATTTCTTAGTAGTTAAGAACTCTGTGCTCTTTGTATAGTTGTAAAATATGCCCAGGAAAATTCATGTTACCATTGTGTCAATTTAAGTCTTGTGCTTAATAGAGGTGTGACATGGCATGAGACAAACATGGATTCAAGAGGTTATGACCTCAGCCATTGATGAAAATGAAGTCAATTCAAAAAATCAGATCTGCTTGTGCACATGAAAATTAGTTTGTAACCACATTTATACAGAGTTTCTTTTGTTTTCTATGTAGTTTCAAAGACAGAATTCACATGTACTTTATGAACAGAATTTAGGTTTCTATCAAAATCTAATTCTATTCCTTTAAAGACAAATAGATCTATTTAATTAATAGCAGCTCTTGTACTGAGCACTTTCCCAAGCATGCAGATTCCTCTACATAGTTAGTAAACTTTGTGATCTAAATTTGTTGATGGTACACAAAAGATTAATAAAATTAGCCATTGAGCGATGGTTGCAATAATGGTAGAGAGCTGTCTGCTTTCATGACCACAGTAGGATTGGACTCAATGGTCTTTGAGGTCTTTTCCAACCTGGTTGATTCTATGAATTATTCACATCCATCCAGTGGCTGCAGCTTTTCAAATTGTACCCATTGATAACAAATTATATACAATGACATACAAAACTAATGATTGGCTTTTGGTGAGAGGGTGTTCTGAGGCAGTTGAAACTAGGCAAGACAGCAAAGGTACCAGTGCTGCTCAGTTCATAATAACGGAGATACTTCAGGATTATAAAAATATATTATTTTAAGTTGCAGTATTTGTAAATGGAACTTAAAATATGTTCTCTGAGGCTCTGTTTTGCTTGGAAAAGCAAAAGAGAACTACATTGCCAACTATTTTTATAAAATATGCAATTTGTAAGAAAGCAAGGAAGATGTCTGAAACAGGCAGCAGGAGGTCCAGGAACATAAGGGATTAGAACACAGACCACAAAGCAAAATACTACAAGTAAGTGTTAGTGTTGGAGGGTAGGATGCTATCAACTTACATTGCAAATTTCTCTGATTCCTGTCCCAGTCACAACTGTCCTTTCTTCTGAGGAGTTTTTCTGAAACTGGTATTTGACTAGGATTAATTTGTGATACACTAAAAATTACTTGCAATAGAAATTATGCCTTTCTTAGACTCTATTTCTGTCTGTTACTGTGAGGTCTCAAGCTGAACTGGCATTATGTGGAGTCACGTCAGTAGAAAATATGAAATTAAATAAAGATGTTCAGTATTTTCTACAAACGACTATAAGTAATTTTCTCTAAGTCAGAGTGTGTATTGACATGCCATTAATTCTCTTTAGAAAAGGAGTGAATATTGAGATATTCCATGGAGTTGAATAATGTGGGTTAATTTTATATAATCATTTTATACACAGTAATGAAATATGTAGAAAACCTCTAAGAAAGGGAAGGTAAATCAGAAATCACAATAAATCCAGTGGAGAGTGTTTGCACATTTTTCTCAGAGCAAGTCCAAAAACATTACTGGAAAACTTATTTTACTAATAATAACTGAACAACACACCTGAATACAAAACATTCTATATGCAAACTGTTCATATTCAGCTGTTCATATTAGAAAAGCTATAGTAATTGTATTGGCAGCAATTACAATGGTCTTGCAGGAAGTTAGTGTTTACAAAACATTGAGATTTGTACAGAAATTGAAGTTATTTTTGTAGTTGCAGCTCTATGATTTGCATTTTATGGTGGTAATTCTTGAACTATATGGTAGATGCAAAAGAAACACTAACTACATGGTAACTCTTAATTCTGTCATGTTATAGTTTGAGAATTTATTATTTGACTCATGTCAGCACTCTGTATTTAGGACAGTCAGCTGCTCCACACTGCTAGTTCAGATCTTTTTTCTGTCTCAGTTCTTTGGAAATGGTTAGTCATGCTTTTATTGCCACTGAACTGAATTAGTGCAGTTCTCTGTTGTCTCATGGGCTGAACATTTTTTTTGCACAAACTCCAGGTTGTTCATAATGCGTTGCCATAAGCACTTCTGAAAAATTATAATTTAATTTTAATGAACTCTGTTCAAAACATTGAAAATACCTCACTGAAATGTCCTAATTGGTGATTAAAATGCTCAGTCTATCCTCATATGCCTATAGAAGATTATACTAAAACAGTTACGCTTCATCTATGCCAAATGGGTAAGATTTGGGAATATATGACAGTAAAATACAGACAATTCAAGAATAAAGCTACCAGGTGGATTGTTTGAGTAGAGAGATTGAACCAAATGATCTACTATGGTCTGTACCAGCCTTACCCATTCTGTGATTCTGTGAAAATTCACACTCCTAATGTTTTAGACCATGTAAACTCTAATGTGTTTGCTATTCCAAGTGTCGCCTTTAAGGGCCTAGTCCTAATTAAATCTGTCTGTGATGTTTAAGTGAAATATGTTTTCCTGTTCACTCCTTGAACCCCAGTTTCAACGGGAGATTTTGAAAAAGATGTACAAAAGCTTTATTTTGGCAGACTTGTCAGCTGGGATTGAAGAAAATGTGTTTTTGGAAACAAGGGAAAGTCCTACTTAAATACTGGCATTTTAGGTTTAAGAAGAAACTTGTGACCATAGTTTAACTTTGGTGTTCTGTGGTGCTTTTGGGGGAGGGGTTGTTTGTTTGTTTAGTTTGGTTTTTTTTTTTCCTTTTGGGGAAAAATTAACATTCAGTGTCAAAATTTATAGTACCATAGACTATAGTAACAAAATGGGTTGCATGATTATGCATGGAAATGAGACTCCCAATGTCTTCTCTTAAAATAATGGGAATGGTTATGCTTACCTAGTCACAGGCTTTTTTTTTAACCTTGTACCACCAGATGGCAATCTAACATAAACTTTTGGTCAGCGGTGAAAGAATGAATTTTTGAGTTCTGAGATCCTGCCCTTTTGTCATTTTGAATTAAATAGTGTCAGATTTGCTTGGAAAGTCACTGAATTAGGCCTTACAAGCAGTGCTGATACTATGCTATGGATTCTGTAACATTATATAATATGCTTTATTCTTTCTATATTCTTAAAGAATTGCAGAAAAATTGCATCAACTTTTATAATCCGAGTGAAACTTTGTATATCAAAGCATTGACATGGGATGTGCACAAAACCCATCAAAAGAAATTTTTAAAAGGACTGAAAAAAATGAAGTTTGGAAATAAGAGAAAATTAATTAAACCATCCTCTCTTTAAATTCTCTAACTAGCAATTTTCTGATGTTTTCCTCAACTTGACTAAGATCCTGCATTTTCCTCAGTAAAATGTAATGCAATTCCTATAGAATAAATTTAATAAAATTCCGCAACAAAGAAAACCCAACCCCCTCAGATAAAACAAAAAAGAAAAAACCAAACCAAAAATGAACTACAGCTTGTTCATTGCTTATTCACAGAAGTAGTCTTCTGTGAATTAAATATTCACCTGTTCTAAGTGCCTAATGTTTGTTAATTGAACAAGGAGTTGACTGCTGAGAATAGCCAACATAATGAATTTGAATACTTTTGTGAATTTGCTGTAAAGAATCTGTTTCATTTAATGGCATTTTAAAACCTGTATTTATGCATATTTTTGTGCTTAAGAGGTACATAAGGAATGCAGAGACATGTCAATCTTTTAAGCAGCATCTAAATTTTAGTACTTAGGGCTGTAATTATCAGTGGAGAATATAAATTTGACTCCTCACCCAACAGACACTTAAGTAAGTAGTATTACCTGTGCTTTTGAAAATGCCAGTGTGCATGTACTTAACATTGCAGGTTTTGTAAATAACTTCTACTAGATATTTGATTTTCTTTGATTGGGTGTTAAGTCAATCTTCAGACTGGTAAAATACACACAAGAAAAAGTTGTTTGCATTTTAGATATTCATTTGGTACAGTAGGATGATTGTTTATTTTCTTTTGTAAAATCCATGTTACTATTTTATTTCCAGGCTACTGCCGCTATAAAAATTCTGAGTATTGTTTGGTAACAGCAACAGTGAGGTCTGCCTAAAGCTAACCTAGAATCAAGAACTCATGTGAAGAGTCGGTCAGCCTAATTCTCTTAGTAGAGAGGGAAGAGCTTATGTTGAAGAACAAGCAGGCAGCATGTTTCTGCTGAAAACTGAAAGGAAGTTTTCCTTAAATTTGATTTGTAGACAAGTTATTTGATACCTTTATAATGCCTTGGTGTCTGTCCAGAATGTGTTCAGTAGAAAAATTACAGATTTATAATTGATTGGGATGAATAGAATATCTTAAAACACCAAGTGGTCCCAATTCAGGTTATTTTACCTGTGTGGATTTCGCAGTGGAATGCTGCAGCTCACAATCATCTCCAGTAAAGCAGAGCGACTACGTGTGTGTGTGTGTGTGTACATACACTGTGTGTAATATGTCATCATTTTGGATTGATTTACTGCAGTGACCTGAAGTCATATTATTTCAATCATAGCTTCAGTAAATTTTAGGTTTTTGCAAGATTTTTTTTTTTGAGATGAGTTAATGTGAAGTTTCCCAAAACAATGCACAGACTACTTAGTGAAGCTGTATCAAACATTAGAGGGACTTACAAACAGAAAAGCAAACCTACTGGTTTCGCATGAATCAGAATGTACGATGTCTTAGATACTCTCTGTTATAATGTTCAAGGTATTCCCAATAGTCCTTTCTCTTATGTTTTGTCATTTCAAAAATGCAAAGTGAGATTCTGGCATATTGACATTCATTTAAAGAAAAAAATAAATTGGTAACCACCATATCTGCCTTATTAGAAGTAACAGACATATATATCTATAGCTATCTATATTAATTTATATAAAAAATTAGTTTACTCAAAATTTTCTCAAAGGAAGCATCTTAATGGAATATTCCAATATATGAGGAAAATCTGTGAAAAGTTACATTTTTTCCCCCCTTTTCATTTGATTTAGATGGATTAATCTCAGCTTTGCATGTTCAGAACTTACTATCTGGAAATCTTGCTGCATAACAGAAATAAAATTCAACCAGCAGATGGACTGCATGACATTGATTTCTATTTGTGAAGGAAACAGAACACTTGTAGTTGTTGTGAATCTTGTGCTTATTTCCTCATTTTTTAGGTATTTCTTGTTTATAGTCTTTCAATGTGAAGTAGCATGCTTGAAAGCTTGTTTCATTTAAGATGTTACAGAAAAGCTGTCCTTACATGTGTAGATTTTGCTGGCCAATATCTGTATCAAATCCATTGTAAATATAATTGAATCATAGAATGATTTGGGTTGGAAGGGCCCTTAAAATCCTTTAGTTTCAACACCTCTCCTGATCCCCTCAGTCAAGGACAACTTCCACTAGAATGCAGAATAGAAAAGAATATAAATATTTTGGCAAGCATGTATCATGCTAGGCCTCTCTACTTGATCTATTTTTTAGTAAAAACACTGAATGGCATGCTTTGTCTGTAGGAAATTTTTCCCACTCCTCTGATTTTATTTTTTTTCTGGAATCACGATATTCCATAAGGAACATGTGCTAGGCTATGTTCTTTGTATTGATGAGAAAAGAGAGCAAACATTAATCCAAAGATGGCTGGAGTTAAAAATAAACACCACAAAAGCCAAACACAAAAATTTTCAAACACCAACCATATCAGTTTTCTGGCACTTCAGAGAAATATTTTTCTGCCCCATTGCCTTTGTCTTGCATAAAGCTATCTTCTTCCTCACAGTAACCAACCAAAACTATGGCATGGGGGAATGGGAGTGGATGGACTAGCAGGGCCAACGTGTATGACTGCCAGCTAGAGGCTTTTGAATTGCTGTTGACTTGAAAGTGCCTGTTGCTGATTAATGGGATTGCCATTATTTTTTGGACAGAGTTTCTCAGGGTAATAAGAGGGAGTGAAATAAAACACTTTTTAAAGCATTTTATCCATCAAGGAGAGAAACTATTGGGCATATCATTGTTTGGCTTGCGACTATGTTTAATTTAATTAGTACAAAATCAGAATACTATTACTTTTGGGTGTGGGGGTTGGGGTGTGGAAGGGCAGTGTGTATTGGGTTCCGTGTCCAGAGGACAGTTATGTATAAATGTATTAGCTTGTGGGCACAGAGTATGTAGTTTCAGTTTTCAGTGTGCTACACTTGTCCTTGTGACCCTGAGAAAGTTATTCTTTCATTACCCTCATGCCTATGTTTTTCATTTGTAAAACATAAATATGTATTTACTGAGAAAAAGACTGTTTATCTATAGCATTCTGTGAGGGAATGTATCAGCACAAAGTGGGTAATGCTTCTCAGGGTGGAATGTATGGGTAGGCAGTTGTTGCAGCCTTGCCTCAAAATGCAAGATCATACAGTGTATTGGCTGGCTAAAGCCTCCTCAGTGCTCTATTCTGTTTCCTTGTGTCCTTTCTGCTTTCCTCCATTCACTTAACTAAATTTTGTTCCAGAATTCATCTTTTTTTTTCTTCTTGATCATTTGCTTATATTGCTTATATATTGAGGTAATAAACAGCAATTTTCATTAATTAAAATTTCTTCATTATATAACTAGAGTTTAAAGTTGTTTTAAGTTTTATTTTAATGTAACAGTTTTTTCTGGGTTTTGAAGTAAATCTGTCCCAGCCTCTACATAATCAGTTGCAGTTCTGAAAAGGTGCAGATAAAACCCTTGCAGCCCTTAGGCTATAGATATAAATGCCATGTAAAACGATAGCACAAATAACTACACATAGTTCAGATCATTAAGTCATCTTGGACATCAGATTTGCAGCTGCTTATGCAGAGAAGCAAGAAATGGAAATTATTGTAAGCAAGCTGAAAATACCTGCTGTCAAAATCAGCTTTACATCCTTCTGCTGCATAATCAGTAGGTTCAGAGTTGCTGAATTTGATAATTTCAGTGCAAAATTGGGAATCCTGATCTGTGAAAATGGAAGTACAGGCTCTGCTTTCATTAACACTTCACCATTATTGCTGTTTTGACCAGACAGTATCTGGAGGAGAAAAAAAATCAACACCTAGTGATGCATATAATGCTTCCTGCAATACCTTAACAGTAGGGGGTTTGGCTCTAGGGTGGAGAGAAAAGGAAAAGAATTGCTTGCTATGAGCTGGAAAAGCAGCGCAGTTGGCTCTGGCAGTGAGGGGGTTGACTGACAGTCTGCAGTGCAGTGGAGTTAGCAGAGCTCCCTATATGGCTGTGGATTAACTATATGCTAATACTGATAGGAGAGGAGCTGTACAGAGCGCATCGAGCTGCCGGTGGAGGCGATCAGAGTCTCAGCAGAGCTGACTCCTCAAGAGCCATGGCTGAAGGGGGTGAAGGAGGGGAAGATGAAATACAGTTCCTACGAACTGTAAGTATCTGCTTTTTATAGGTCATGTAGTACATGATTTTGTGTCTTATATCTATTTCTTTTCTGTTGTATTGGAAATACAGTGTTTTTCTGTGCTGGGTTTTGCCAAATGGGAGAACTGATTTAGTCGGTAGAAAAAATAAACCAAGAATATGAGCTTTAATAGCATCAGGCAGTCTCAGTGTGTTCTTCCTTGAATCTGCTCAATAGCCAGTTTGCTATAAGGAGACCTATTTCCGCTGTAATCCCCTGTGTTTGAAGCGTCCTCGTCAACTTTGTGCTTGGGTTTCTAAATGTAGCATGCCAAATATGTGACCTCTGAAACTTCTGTCTGGGTTAGATTTCACTGACATTAACAGAAGCTTTGCAAATAGGAGTGCCTTAAAATGATGAATAAACCAAGCAAGCCCTTGATGACCTCTTCTGATAAACATGCACACAAAAGCACATGTGTATAGGGAATACCAACAGATGTTGAAGTCAGGTCTCTGCAAATGTTTGCGGTCTTTTCTCTACTTAAATGAAGCTTATATTAGAAGGAGATAAACATTTCTTTGGGAAGGGGTGTTAATTAGTGAAATAGCCTTTACTTGGTGTAATTTTCTATAAAGAGACCTCACACCATTCTTTCCTAAAGCTTTACACAAATCTAGTACGACAACCAATTTGTACTTTTAAGCATGTAGTGTTCATGCATTAATTTTGGGGAAGAGGATAAGATCCTTTTCATGTGTCATCTTGTGTCTCATTTTATTTTACCCTGCATGACTAAGTGTGTTGTTGTGTAACTAGCATGAAAAAACTGCTATGAATGTGTGTATTTCCTCCTCTTTCCGTACTATCTTTACTTCACATTTATCAAAAATAATGTTCCAGAAACAGTCTCCTCTAGAGTTGATTCGGCTTTAAAAGGATAAGTCACTAGAATAAAACATGCTAAATTTCCAAAGTAAAAAATTACAAGGCTGACTTCTGGGAGGCTGTAATAATTTATTTATGGGAAATAAAGGTTGGAGAGTAGTGATGGCTGCTGCTGTAAATTGTTTAGGTGTCATTAGCACTTTTAAGCCTGGGAAAATTTCAGAGGGGGGAGGGGAGAAGAGAATGGGTAATGATAATGAATAATCTTTTTCCAACATCCCTGCCCTCCACTACACTTTTTGGAGGTACCTGTATTACATGTTTTAGTAGATTACTTAGCCTTTAGAAGATGGTGCCTTTATCTTTAAATGAATATCCTTCATCCTTTTACTTTCTAAGATATTGCCTTGACTGAATAGTAATCCACAGTGAAGAAATGAGAAGCACTGCCTGTTCATAGGTAGCCTGTGTGTGCTACATGAGATGGCAATTTCTGCTGTTGACCCATGCTCATGACATTCTCATGGGAAGGAGAGCCAATTGCACTCCTTTCCAATGGTTAAAATAAAATGCTATATAGAGGTGGGGCCAAAAAGGAAATAGCAAAAGTGAGACTATGCAGAAGTGTTCCTTCTGCTTAGTGTTAGAAAATCTTTTACAGGGGGGGAAAAAAAGGACTAGATTTCGGTCTTGGAAGTCCCAGCTACTTCTTGCTCTGAACAATCATATCAGTTACTGCTGTTTCCTCTCCATTATAAATAACTTCCTCCACCTTCATGAGGAAGGGATGAATTGTTGTGTCACAATATGTTGAGAAAGGAACTATTTGTTAGGTACCAAGTGCTACAGTGAGGTAAGCCTTCAGTACTGATTTCTTACAGCTTTTATTGCTGCCTAAACACTGTTTGTAGATGCAGACATGAAGTACAGTAGTACTTTAGAACTCTTCCAGTGATTGTTGATCAGTTAGGATCTTCTCCAGATCAAAATGTTTTCGGGGAGTTTGGGTTGCTAGTGAATATTTCCCAGGCTTGTGCAGCTGAATCTTCCTTTGAAAATGTTGACCTCCATATTCTTATTTTTCAGTCTGTAGACAGAAGTGGTCTAGGATGTTTTAGACTCTGAGAGATAACTCTTTCTTGGTGAGGTATAAAATAAGACTAGGTGTCTTTTGTTTTAAAAATTGTAAATACTGTATTATACAGTATTTTTTGAAAGAGCAAGAGAATCAACTCTGAAAAGTTCAGTAAAATTAACGTTTGGTATTTTAAACAGAAAATTCCCTTTGTCTGCCATATTTTGTTCATTATGACTTTTTACTTACAGATCTAAGTTTTTGTATAGTTTTGTACCTAATTTTGGGGCTCTCTGCTAATATAGAAGCTCAAGAAGCTTGATAATGCCTGAAAATGATACCTGTATTTGTTTCTAGGGAGCAGCAAACTTGTGGGCACATTTATAAAATTTGATGGAAAGCTTTTCACTATCACTTTCTGTTCCAAGACATTCCTCATACTTCCTTACCTCCTCCTTAAAGAGGAGAAAATAACAAACTATAATTGACCTAGTAGTAGTATGTCTTCAGTACTCATTTCAAGTACATCCCAATGCTTGTGTAAAGACTTTATAGGCATTTATAGGACTTCAAGAAAGGTGTTACTAATACAGTGTAATTTCCTTCCTGAATTTTTCCCTGACTTCTGAGTTCAGTGTGAATATAAATAAACATATAAACCCACATATTTTTTAATTCTTACACTGCTACCCTGCTGTTGTGTCTTTGTTATGAAATCTTTGATCTATTTTTTTTCTTGTAATTATGCTTGAAATTGTTCCTCTGGTTTTCTAGTTGATGTCTTTCTTCTGCATTTGGCTCTGGATATTCGGCATGTGTGTGCCAACTTGTGTGTTGTGTATGGAAGGAAGAGGCAAAGCACTTGCTTCATGTATGTAATGTGCAATACTGCTATGTCTTAGTTTATTGCCCTGTAACACTCATTGTTTAGATTACTTCCTCCCACTGTTTATTTGTTACCCCTTCCTAAGGTATGAATACATGAGAAATCAATGAAGATGACATTATGCAGCATTAGATGAGAACACTTATGTTAAGCTGTACTATTTTGAGATAACATATAGAGGAATACAGGAGGAACCTTTTTGCCCTTGGCAATATGAATGAGTGAGAGTAAAGGACTCTCATTTGAGCCTTTCCTAGCTACTGGGACTTGACTACAAAGTCCTTTCCTCTCTGGACATTATTCAGAAATTCTCAGTGCTGCTGAATTGATCAAATATGACGTGGTACCTTGTCTTCCTCCACTAGAAATACTTATACAAACAGAGACCCTATTTGAGGGTGGAATGGAAGTCCCACCACTGTCCAGAGCAGTTTAAATGTACTTGTAGTGAAGCATAACAAAGTTGTTTGCCATCTTAGAGTCCAAATTATGATAACATTAGTTAATAGGTCTATTGCTTTTTTATTTTTCCTGCAATTCATTTTATTAATGGAGAATGTTACCCCTTATATTAATAGAATTATTTTTGATTTGGGGGGGAGGGAATGGCTCATAGCACATTAGTCAAGATAGTTTTGCCTTGTTTTCCACAGATCTAAACAGTGTGTTGGTGTGTATGGGTATTAGTGTGTGTGTGCCTTTGTGCACCTGTCAGTGCATGCTTGATTCTTTCCCCAGCTGGTTTCAAGTCCTTAATTTCTCTGAGTGACAAAGAGCTTAGCAACTGATTCTTCTTTCGCTTTTGCTCCTTTAACAGTATGTCTCAGTGACCTAACTTTAAGTGTTCTGATAAACCTCTCCAATCACTATCTAAAAAAAATTACACACAGGAGTGGGCAATTGTTTTCTGCCAAAGATCGAGTGTAGTTATCTGTTAAACTTCAAATAGTACTTCAGAAGTACTGTTGTTACAAAGACCTAGAATAGAATATTTAGATTTTTTCAAGATCTAGTCCATGTACATAAATTTATTTACACAGTAAATTTATAGACATTTTCTCAGGTTTTTTTGATCATTTTTGTATTAAGTTGCTGCTCAGAATCAAAATAATTGAGTGGCTCATATATAGATGTGGATACATTTTCCTATCTATATTGCTTGAAACTGAGCTCTTCTACTGTTCAGATGTTACAGAAGAGTTGGAAAATAATCTCAGTTTTACAATACGAAGTGTCAGATGTAGGATGAGATAGTGGTTTTTTCCAATCATTTTCCCTGTTGCCAAATATAGAAAGTCAGGATACTATCCTTTTTAAGAATTATTTTAAGAGTTGTACTCAATAATTTCAGTTTACCCAGGATTAGTGTGGCAAAAACCAAGTTCTTCTTTAGATATTTCTCATACATGTTGTTTTATCAAATCTGTCTCCTTAACGGTCAATGCTGTGTGTGTTCGGTGGTATTGTTTTCAAATTAATTAGAATATTTTTTTTGTTGTCACTGAAATGTACTGCAATTCATGATGCAGCAGTTGTCCATTAGTCTGTTAAGTCCTTTTAGGAAAAGGTTTAAAATAAAGGAAAAATAATGTTATATAAAACTTGAATTGCTTCTGAGAACTGGTGCACATTAGGAGTTAAATAATTTTTGAATTAAATATTTCTGTGTCTGTGTACCTATTTATCTTTGTGTGTTACATTCCCTCCTCCTGTTCTTATTTCCACAGTTTTAAACAATGGTATAGCAGTCCATAGTCCCAAGAAGTACAACAAAAATTGTACAACAAACAAGCCAAAAACTCCACCATGTCTCTTCCACTCCATTCATAAAAGGTCTTTCGAATAGATTTCTTTTTGCTTCTTAAACTTGAGGCTATCACCAATACAATAATTTGCAATCACTCTTCTTGCCTTATTTTCCTTCAGTTTCTACCATGGAAATCATACTTAATATTATTAATTTATTGTGAGTTAATTTTCTTAGAACTTGCAGTGTCCTTCTTTGTAAATAATGTTGTTCAGTTTATTTTCACCTATTGAACTGCGACTTTTACTCCCTGCATGCATTCTCAACTTTGTGAATAGTTTTGCCCAGTTTGTCACTATAGGCAAAACAGCTCACTCATACTTTGCTTAGGGATATTTCCTTGCTGAAAGTCTGGATCATATTATAGGACAGATTTAGAATATGACAAAGTTTCCAGTGCATCATATGCTGTAGTATGCTGTAAGCATTTATTTTCTATGAAATAAAGATAATATCTTCTGCAGTTAATTGAAACCCCTTTGCAAGGCAGAATTTTAAGAAATGCTCTACCATGCTATAAACACAGTAGTCATGCCTTAAGACTCTGGACATATTAGACTAGTTGTTTAATATCTATATTAGCCATTCAATTAATTTGTAATAATTTGTCTTTTGAGTGAAATAATTTAGTTTAAGTGTGTATTTTAGGCTCCTGGGATGGAATGTTTAAATGGTTTTTTGCATCATGTTTAGATGAAAAGGGAAACACTTCAGTAAATTGGTGTGTTTAATATAATGAAAGTCGTTTGAAGTTTATTTAATGGTTGGAATTTTACAGCTTCTATTGAGGAAAAGAGGGTTAAGTGATATGGCCACAATTGCATTACAACTTTATCATACATCACATGATTTGTCTTGATAGTCTTTGGTCTTTCTCATTCTCTGCATTAGGATCTTGAGTTCTGTTCCCAGCTTATGGTACAAACACAGACTGAGTGGAATGTTTATGATGTCAAAAGCTTGCAATTAAAATAAGAGGAAAGATAACAGAGGAAGGCAAAAAGGAAATATGAGAAGGCAATGAAATCATATCCAGCATGTTGTTAGGTAGTAATATTTTGCATTCTACTTACAGGTGCAGTTATAAAATAGATTTTCTGGCGTCATGTGTCAAAAAACTCAAACCAACTGTAATAAATAATTTGGGGAAAATGGATTTTCTAGGTGATGGTGTAAAGAAGGGTATCAGGTAAAGTGGGGCACAAGAAAAGGCAAATAGAGTTCTTGGAGCAACAAGAGGTGAAAAATGAAGACTTGCATCATGATTAGTCAGAGGTGAAGGCTGATTTCTCTCTACCAAATTGAAGGTAGCTGAGGTAGGAACACAATTCCAAAGGTCCTGACATTACAGGCTGCTGTTGGAGATGGTATATTGTTTGCTTCTGTGATACATTTCTTATATTTTATTTAACATGGATCTATAGAATAGACTGTATCCTAGTTTTTTTCTACAAGAACGTAGAGCAGTAAACTTCACAGATGTATTGTACTACAGTATGTAATCATAGTGCATGTACATATGATATATCTATGTGTACATGTATATATATATGATATAATGTAATGACTTGTACCTTTGCAAGCTGCTTCATATTGGACCAGCCTACACCAGTTAAAATCAAAGCAACATTGCACAACATTAACTCAGTGTCATGCTTTTCTGCTGTTTCATTCTATGGCTTCAATTAAAAAAAAATTTTAAAAAATTGGTGCATGTATTACAATATTATAAATACAGTATATTATTAGAAATTAATTGTGAGATTGAATATAATCATAATAGATTTGACTTCTCAGATCTAAGTAACTTCTTGTTAGTTTCTTTTTTTTTGGAGGGGGGGAGGGTTCAGTTATATTTTTTGTGGGTTATTGGTGTTCAGCATTTCTGCTGAAATAGCATCAAATTCGTTACAGTCAAGCAAAACTCTTCAGTGTTGCCTTAGATTGTTAGTGGATGAAAGGCCTTTTTGATAGGATTTGTGACCATGCAATAATCCTAAATTAATACTCTAAGCATATATTTCCCTATTTATCCTCTAGTCCCAGTGGTGGCTCTTGTAGGGATTTGTCTTCTGCTTTTTGATGTCTAACTAATTAGTTCAGACACCAGGGAATTAATATCTTCAGTAATAAACAGTGAGTTTGTTAGAGATGTTCCCACATTTTCATAGATTGCAGCAAGTGGGTTGCCTGTTCTCTGTGCTTTTTTCCTAATCTCATGCCACACTAACTGGGTATGATTCATACTGAGATCCAGTGGTGAATATTGCTGCTTCTCAGTTCTCATGGCAGTGCTGTGACCACACAGCCAAATGCTGCTAGGTGCATTAGCTACAGATTGCAAAAATTAAAACAGAGTTGCAGGCAGTGAGGAGAAGAAAAGTAAAATTAGCATGCAGTTATTTAGAATATATTGAATTTAATCACAGGGCACTAGTTATAAGTCACATATTTCTTGACTTCATACATGAAATGCCTATTTTTCCAAATGCACATAATAATAGTGCAGCTATATAATAAACACAGACCTCTACAGACTAAAATTATTATCTTAATTTAAGAAAACAATTGCTAACATAAACACACCTTAAAAGTGCGTGTTTAAAAGATTCAGAAAGAAAACTTAAGATTTTAATGTATGCCTCTGAATATTTTGGTTTATTTGCTCAATGTAGTTTTAAATTTATATTCTGTCTTTAATGTCATTAAAACATCACTAGAGAATTTTTTGTCTATAACCTAGTAGTTTGTAGTAGTTTTGGTGCGAAGATTTAAAATTGTGCTCAAGATGTTACTTAAAAACAATGTATGTACTAATTGCAGAAGATCTTTTCCACCTAAATGCATAATGCATTTGGTTAACTTTTGGAAACTTGTTTTCTGAAAATTATGGTAATGTTCTGAGGCAGAATTGACAAATATGTGACACCTTAGTGTGTGCCTAAAGTAGCCCAAGATTAGGATGTGAATGGCAATTCTAAAAACATACAGGAAAATTGATTTTTTTTCCCCCTCCTAGATCTGCTTTTGGTGGTGTCTCACCTGCAATATGATGCATAGATACTTGTGTTTGTCAGCATTGTGCACTTGCTGTCAGTCAGCTCTCAGTCTTAACAGATGTGGTTCAGCTGTAAATAGGAGCTGATGGCCAGTAACCTCTCTTTTCCAGTTCTCTTTTCTGGCCCAGCATGTCTATGGTGAGGAGTGACAGCTACTGCCAGTAGAACTAACGGCAGACACAACAACATAAGGTGAAAGATTCAGTAGTAATATCAGGTTTGTTCCTTCTACTAGGCTTTTATCCAAATAAGCAAGTGCTAGTTCCTCAGTAAGCTGAGTAGTCAGCACATACCTGAGCTGTTTTTAGTCCACGACGAACATCTCTGTCAATCCTGAGCATTTATTCTACTTCAGCACTGACAATGTTCCCTAATACCTTCTACCAGAAGACCAACTTCCCATAACCCAATTACAACAATTTGAAATGTCTCCAGTAACAATGTAATATGAAAAAACTGCAACTTAAATAAAATCCTTTACAAATTACTTGTACAAACAACAGAATTTCAACTTGGAACTTGAAACACCTGTTTAACAGAAGATGCAGAACTAATTTACAGCACTGAAGGTTTTACATTGTTTCAAATTGCATTAGCAGTACCATGAACAAATGGGAGTACAAGGATCATCAAGTTTAGAATATATATTAGTGCTAATGCCACAGATGATTCACTAGAATGCTGAAGGCCAAATGACTTTCATGTCCCAAGACTCTCTCTGAAGTTCACTAACTGCACTGCCTCATCTTTCCTGTATATAGAAAATTCCCAGAAGACCTATACACTTGGTACATGTGAAAGATACTTAATGTCAGTAGAATTCAGAAGCTGATTTTTAATGTATAGAAATATTGATACTGTCAGTTAACATCTTGATTTTAATAAAATATCTTACCCCCAGCTTTGCAACCGTCAGTATTAAACTCCTTGTTACTAGTATAACCATCTTCTACAGTGAACATCCATTTCTGTTGCAGTTTTCAGAAGATCAAAATAAATCTTTGATAGTATATATGCAGTCAAAGCTGGGAAAGGTAGAGTTGATAATTTGGAAGACTTCAATCTGCTCATGTATGTCATGCTTGCACTTGTTGTTACCATGTAACTTTTTAGTGAAGAATGTTCACAGGACGAAAGATTAGTTACTGCGTGCTTATTGACTGTTGGAGGACTAGTGGTAATAGGGATTAATAAGATTTGATTTTCTGATCAGTCACTGTCTGTGCAAAGTAAATAATGGTTTAGTTAGTATATGCCAAGTCTTTATTTAAACCCTTGCATTTTACCTTTATTTTATGTGCTATTTACATATATTAGAAGTAATAAAGAGTGAGTTTTTAAAAATGCATAGTAAAAATATTAACATTCTAATTTGCAGACACTACTTTTTTTGTAAGGGTTGTGAGTTCCTGGGGATGGAATTTAAGACTGCTTACTTGCTTTCTTAAGGTTTTGCAGATCTCTTGGAAATAATCTGAATTTATTTTAATTACTTGATTACCATGTCTGGAAATAATTGTAGGTAGTCTGGTATAGGTGAAGTTACAGCAAGTGGTAGATGGCAACTAGCACTTTGGATGGCTGAATCAACCAGGTGTTTCAGCTAGGATGTTAGATGCTTCTTTTTAAAATTTTATTTGTTAACAAAATGTATCAAAATTTGTGAGCTCAAAGCTGTCAAAAATGCCAAGAGTTAATGTACTACACTCAATCTTAGGTGACTGTCTTAGGCAGTATTAAGTTGGCTCTGTCTTTAACATACCTCTGTCCTGTGAGTGAATAAAATAGTTGTATGAGTAGTACCTCAGTACTAACTTGTGAATAAAATCTTGATTCTAAAGAATAGATATTCTCACTGGAATCAGTACTCATTGACTATTGAAAGTTTCAATTAAGCCTTGTTAAACTGAAATCTAGAAATTTTAGTGAACTTTCTGCTGTTGCAACTCTTTGAAGAGATTCTATCAATCAGTATATCTTTCATCAGTCACTGGGAATGCTGATTATTTATATTTGCTTCAGGTGTTTGGTTTTATTCAAGATTTATTTACTGTGTTTCTTGTAGTTTTGCTCAAGATATCCCTAACTTTATAAAAATTACTTTTGTGAAATGGAATAAGGTAAAATTTTGGATCTCAGACAGGTCCAAAATATTTCCACCTCTACAATTAAGTGATGGTGCATCTCATATTCTGCCAGGTAATATGAATGTAGAATATTTGGATTCTAAGATTATCTTTCAGTTTATTTCTATTCAGGTCCATAACTTTTTTCTTGTGTTTTTCTTAATAAAGATGTTGCTGTATCTTTTTGTATAATAATGATGTTGGCATACTTATGTAGTGTTTAAATCTTTCTTTTTAATATTTTGATTTTTATAAAGATGGAAAAAATAGTTGCTTTTGTACATACACAATGAACTCAACTATAATAGCATTTACCAATAAAAGCTTCGATAGTAGTAGCATGTTAATATAAATTTTTGTTTTATAAGAGTAGGAAAATTCAGCAGCTACAGTAGGACTTCTTGCCAACCTAATGATTTTGCAGCGATGATTTTATGCTGCACTGCAAAGACAGATTTATGGGCCAAAATTAGTTTCATAGAAGTGAATATAATAGTGTTACTGGATAGTATGTGGGATTATATTCTTCACCAGTGATGTGAGCGTTCGCCCATTGTTGCTTCAGTTTGATGTGTGAAATACTAAAAGCTTAGTATATCAAAGCTGGACTGATGTACTGTTTTGCTTTACTCATACTAATCAGCCTGAATTTTGAAATCCTCTCAGTTACACATTTTGCATCTGATCTCCTTTATGCACAAAATTAGCAATGCTGTGTGGTATGCTCATATGATTGTGAAAGTTAAGAGCAGCTTAGAGCTACTATATCAGCTAGACGTAAACAAATGGCAAGGTCTTAAAGAACGTGTTATGATACATGTCATACGTTGCAAACATTGTTTAAACAGCCAGATTGTTCTTCCAGTATAGAATGCATTCTCATTGCTATGTTGTTACACAGTAACAGAGGAAAAGAGAAGGGTATCACCTGTGTTTAAAATGTGTTGATATGAATATATACTGATAATGTTAAATAATTTTCTTCATTAAGGAAGATAATTTTATCAGAAGTGAAAATGTTTTTCTTACTCGGGTTTTTGTTCCTTTTTGGTTTGAAATGGCACAATCTGATGACTCATTGTGAATGACCTAGCTAGCCTAACTGCAGATAAGTTACAGAAGCTGGTATTAATGACTGTTTACTGCTAACCAGAGTATAGTTGCTATTTCTTGTCTTAGGACTGCACAAGCAATAAACTGTAAA
Organism: Acanthisitta chloris; assembly: GCF_000695815.1. Taxonomy (NCBI): domain Eukaryota; kingdom Metazoa; phylum Chordata; class Aves; order Passeriformes; family Acanthisittidae; genus Acanthisitta; species Acanthisitta chloris. The sequence continues at coordinate 32,122 of NW_008649727.1, forward strand.
ATGGTATCCACTGGTGCCTTGTTATTGAAAAAAAACAGCTTTGAGGAAACCTGAACAGGGAAGTACAGCCTTTCTGGGATTTGAAATTCAGGAAGTTTAATATTATATGGAAGGTTCTAGATTTGTTCTGAACGTATAAATTTCGTTTCATGACAGAAGTTTGGTTTTGTTAGAAGGACCCATTTCTGTCTGTCAGGGATCTTCCCAAGTCAGCTTCTCTCAGGGTTGACCTTAGGCTTAAATAACATCCTTGACGAAATAAGGGCCTGTTTATAAAGCTTAACTTGCCAATTAGAGTGTAATATGACCTTTCTTATCCTTGCCAATATGGCAACCATTTAGAATCATAAATCACAACATTCTAAAGTGTGACCACACCATTCAAAGGGTGTCACCACAACATAAAAAATGGGGAGATATGGAGAAATATGTAAGGAAAGAAGGAAGATTGGGAAAAGATGATAGTGCTGATATTTTGTTACAGATAGCCTGTGACATCAGTAGAATGTTCCTTGTGCTATTTAGAAAATTAATCATGTAATTGCACAGTTCTATCATGGTCATGCAATCTATGTCCTAATTAATTTACTACTTTTATCTTTCACATCCATGCCTCTTTTCTTTGTTTATCTAAAAAAACCCCACAAAACAGACAAAGGCAGTAAAAACAGAAGCCAGTGCTAACATGGAAGCTGATGGAAGATTATCCTGACCTCAGGCTACTTCCAGGCATCATCAGTTAACAATATCCAGCCTCTTTATTTCTGTGCAGCCCTTAAATCTCCAGCACCCGTTGCTGTACAGAAACACCCTATCAGCTAGCTGTGTAGTGTCTCCGAACACCAGGTTCACATACCAGATGTAATGCTTTCTCTTCCTGTCATTTCTTGAGCCAGGTGTTTTCACAGTAAACTGGAGCTTACAGTTCTTGCAATAGACATCACTGAGCTATTCCTCTCAAGTGCAGCTACAGAGAAGAGAGGCAAAGGCTCAGTTTTTCTATTCTGGAAAGTAGGAATATTGAATATACATGGCAAAAGTAGTGAGCTTTTAGCAGTGATAAGTTAGCTTGCATTGGACCATGTCGCCATCATGGTGCTGTTTATTTCTTTGATGATTGAGGTGGTATCTCAAGAATAACTTATTTCTCCTTTAGTTCAAGCAGAGCTTTATGTAGTTGGAGTTATTGGCACACTTGGCCAATGTTTGGGGTTTTTTTAAGGTTAGTGGTTTGATTATAGGTTAACTGTATATTGATCCTGTAAGCATTTGGGGGGGATATGCATGGCAAAGAGTTACAATGTTTGCAGAAATGTTGCCTTTGACGTTGGGAAATGTGGTGGTGTTCTAAATTAGTGGTCTGAAGCAATGTCAACACCTGCTTCTTCCCAAGTATTTCTTCTCCAGTTACAATATTATATATGCATATGCACTTTCGTTACTTTCTGTCTAGTGCTTGCATAGTTTGCATGGCTCTTGTGACTACTGACCATGCTTGAATCATTGGCTGCAGGTCTTGTCTTCAGTTATTTATGAGTTAGTGTAATATTTGTATGTAGAACTTGATAAAATGTTACAGTGATGTGTAAGAGCCCTTGGTAGTTATACCTGATGACAGTATATTGTTGCTAAATAGTAATTGGAAGGTAAATGTGCTGAACATGAAAGCTGCAGATTCAGAAAGGGAGATCTAATGCCTCAGTGTTTCAATAAAAAACAATCAGAAATATAATTTCTATGTGCTGTCATAGATTTGGTTGTGAGACAATGGTTCAACATTAAACAACCACTCCTTATGTTACACTGAGGAGTAGTAATTTCAGTCCAGTGATCTAATGATGGCCAAACTTGGGAGAATTATCTTAAGCCATCTCAAGTGCACCATGATTAAACCCTGGGTTTTAGCCTAATTAATATGCTCTGAAGGACTCTATTAATGTTTGCAGCTGTAATTCAAATTGTGGTGTTACTGTAAGTAAACAAAATAGTACCTGTGATGTAATGCAAATATATTTTGCTTTCCTTTTTTTTTTTTTTTAAAATATTGAGATTTTGATAGTATTGTGTCCAGATAAGGGCTAGGGTCTACCAGATGCTATACAAACATTGCATTTGCTTTCAGTTAATGTGGAAACATTTATTTATGTACCACAGAAACAGAGAACTGGAAGGAACTTTTTGAGTAATTGAATCAATTTTGAACTGAAGTTCAGTTTTAAAGTTAATTATATCTTTTCCCCCCTGCTGCTTTTATCATGGTACCACTGTCCACCAACTACACCTCTGGCTGCATCTGCTAGATAACAATCCACATCCTGTCCATTAAATGTCCAGTTGGTTTCCCCCAGTGTGAATCAAGACACAAACGAGGTCAAAATACCATTAGGGAGTGAGACTTTATTATTAGTTACAAAGGATGAGAGAAGAGGTGATAGGAAAGTTGGAAACAGAAAAGGAGGATAGTTAGAAGTAAGCTAGATTTGGTATGTCTAAACACAGATAGTCAGCACCATGGATCCAGATGATCTGTAGTTGTGTAGATGAGGGGGTAATCACCACCATAGGTCCAGCAGCGTTCTGAGGTCAGTAGTCACACAGAAACAGAGATAGTAGCAGTGTTCTGATGATCCGTGGTCATCTTTTTTTTAGGTGGTAGGTATCCACCATACTTTGGACACTGGTTCTTTTTATAGGGCTCTGTCAGGGCACTGTTTGGTCAATTTTCCTGGAATTGTGCAATTCCCAGCCTCGGGATCTCTGGAAGTGATGTAATTTGTGGACAAGGGTGCCTCCTGGTCTCAGCAGCTGGAGGGGATGTTGGTCATTGTCTGTTAGCTGGAGGATTTGGGTGGTGGACAATGGCACCTCATTATCTCAGCATCTTGAGGATTTCCATTGCTGGAGGCATCCTCTGGCTCAGGAAGCTTTGAGGCAATCAACCACACCTTTGCCCCACAACAAGCCATCAAGGCCAGGCAATGCTGAAACAAACATTCTTAAAGGTCCCTTACAAACCTACACAGGCACATCTTGAGGCCATTTCCTCTTGTCCTTTTGCTTGTTATTTGGGAGAAGAGACTGATCCCCACACCAACCTCCTTTCAGGGAACTGTGGAGAGTAATAAGTTTCCCTGAACCTCCTTTTCTCCAGGTGAAATAACCCCCAGCTCCTTCAGCTGCTCCTCTAGTCCTTTCACCATCTTTTTGCCCTTGTTTGGACATGCTCCAGCACCTCAGTGTCTTTCTCTTAGGGAGGTTTTCAAAACTGAACACAGTATTCAAGGTGCAGCCTCATCAGTTCTGAACACAAGGGGGATGATCATTGCCCTTGTTCTGTTGGCTGCACTATTTCTTATACATGCCAGGATACCATTGGTCTTCTTGGTTATCTAAGCACACTGCTGGGTCATTTTCAGCTGTCTGGTGACCAACACCCCCAGGTCTTTTTCCACCAGGCAGCTTTCCAGCCAGTCTTCCCCAAGCAGTTTGTTAACAGATTATATGTTACCACTGGGTGACTTAGTTCTTCTAACAGTGTTTACTCACCCAGCTTTATATTACACAGAGCACAGGTCTTTATTGGAAGTGTGCCCTCTGAGACATAATCGGCCGTTAAAGAGTCTTTAGTGCCAAGTCAGAAGGGAAAATTTAAGAATAGCACTTCAGTTGTTTATAGGCCAAAACTCTCTATATCAGGCTTACAGTCTTAGCTGGGTTTCTCTCACTGAGAGAACTGTCCTTGAGCAGCAAGGATGGCATTCTTGACTGTTGAGTATGAAGAACACAGTGTTCAAATAAAATGCAAGCAAGTGTCTGACTTACAGGGATGTCAGTATTTTAATATGCTTATCTTTGCTGTGTGAGACAGTAACATATTTTTGCACACATATAGTGGAGATCAAGGGTAGCCCTAAGGTTAAATGACTTGTGCTCATGATATCCATGGTGAAAACTTGTATTCAAGCCATAGTAGGCAATCAGTGGCCATTGGGGAACAGCTAGAGCTGACTGCTATACTGTCATTCTCCATGAATGCAAATGAATTTACTTCTGCAGACTATGAAATAGTTTATGCTGAAAATTTCCTAGAGTACTTCACTATGTCCTTATTACTATGGCTTTAGAACTGGAAAATCCTCTTTTCTTGGAGTATGCATTAATTAGGTCTGAGACAAAATACAAACACGTTCACAAAAGACAGTGTCTTGCCCAGCTACTGAGAAGTAATTTTTATAGCTGTAATTCTCTCAGGCGTGGGATGCCTTTTATATTATCAAATTCAACAGTAGAAATGCACTTCCTATGAAGAAGGCAAAATATTGAAGTCAGCATTCTTTTGTCATGTTTCATTGTTGTTGGGTTTGGTTTTTTTACATTCGCAGTTAAATAATGGCCCACAGTTCACTTCGAACGATTGTTGTTAATAAGGAATTATATTAATATGATGAGGTCTTGTATTGCACAAGAAGCTCACCTGCAGTTCTCATGCAAAGATTTCTAAATTAGAAAGCCTATGGCTGAAATATTCAGTAAAAGCTTGTGAAAATACCTCCCTTGAGCTTCCACTTGCAGGTAGACTTTATGTGACCTAATAAAGCCTGGAAGTGGTGCAGTGTCATTTCTTTGTCTGCCTGTGTGCTTCCAACAAGTGTTTCAAAATGCTGTAATTTTTTTCTGTGGGAGTATTAGCTCCATGGTAACCATCTCCAGTTTAACTGTTAGGGAATCTTGTCACTGTAGAGAAGCCTTATTATCTAATGTTTAAATCTACTCCATTCTCCTTTTAACAGTCTGCCTTTCCTTCCTAACTTTATTAAGTGTGAATGCAATCCTTGTTTAGGGTATCATGACTTCAGAATAATTCTTCATGTTTTCCTCCTGAGCAAGCAGAGAAATACAGGATAAGGACAAAGGAATGCTAAAATGTTGTGTCAGACTGTAGTCTCACAATTTGCAGGAACAGTACGTGATTGCCACCTTTGAAGTTCAGGACATGGGATATACAAAATATTATGAGCATGAAATATTCTTGCATGAAATGATGGTGAAATTAGAAAGGAAACAGTTACATAGGAGTGACTTTCACTGTTGCATAGCATAAAATAAATTTTGAAGTTAAAAAGTGACAAATTCTAAAGAATCCTATTAAAGTAAAAGTCTCACATCCAGAAAGAATAATATATGCTAGAGAATTTAGGTTTTTCTAATGAGAAATGTACAAGGGTTCTACAAGCAGATCTGCAACCCACTCTAGTACATAAGATAGAAAGTAACCTCTGTACATTTGAAGATTTAGATGGAAGTTTCCATAATAATGTTTTAAGATAACTGACTTCTTTAGATTTGCATGGTAATTTGTGGAGTGTACAAGGAAGGGGAAGGTTGTTTGTAAATATTTACTACTTTCCTCAAAGCAACAGTGTTCATTTTAAATCACAGTGACATATCAGAAGCTAGACCACTGATTTGACTGCTTCTGAAATTATTTGATCAAAAATCTAATGATATATACTTTTGTGGATTTCAATTATTTTCAGTCAGCTGTCTGTATATAGCCAGGGAGAGAAAGGTCTGTCTCATCTTGAAGTCTGATGTCTGGTGCATACTGAATATAGATTCTAGTTTTTTTCTTTCTATATACCTGTTCTTGCTTAAGTGGAAATCGGGTGTTGGCATTCTACAAGTACATTAAATTCATATTATATTAGTCCTTCTGGCTACACTTCCATTTTACTATCATTGTACTATTGCTTAGTCACTATAATGAAGCCATACTGATATCCTGATGACTTGCCCAGGACCTTCACATTGTTCTGTGTTGAAATGAATCTGTATGCTACTATTCTATTCTGATAGTTGCAATAGATGGAAGGTTTTTTTAGTTATTATTCAGAATTAGTCTCTTCTCCATAGTTAAAGACATAGCTATAAAAATTAGCTCAGCTTGAAAACTATACACATTTTATTATGGCTGATATAGTTTTGTTATTTGCTTACATCACTACAGATTTTAATGGTACTACATGTAGTACTCTGCATACTGCATTTTTAAAATATGTTCCACTTCCACATACCTGAACCTTACTAAAACAAAATTATTTTTTTTTAAATTATTGGTTGTCTTTGTCTCATGTTGCTTACAAAATGCTGTCAGAGTATGAATCCTCCTCCTAGCTGAAACTCTAAGTTAGGAAAACATAAGATGCAATGCCTTATAGAATGATTGCACCAACCATCTTGTTAGTAAAGTCAAATCTATTTCAAGTCCTACCAGGCAAGCTGCAGGAACTGATGAACAGAATAGGTGTCTCCACTCACTTCGGTTTGTTAGGAATGGCACATTTCAGGAAACTTGTTGCAGTCCCAGGGCCATGTACATATATTAGTTTTAATTTGATATTTTTAGTTTCCTTTATATTTTTAGTGTAAACTTTTGCTAAGCAGCTCTCATTGGTTAAAAACTGAACATAATCAAAAATTGTTTCTGTACCACTGTGATTAGTCTTTATTTAGGCTATAAACATGTGGTAAGTTCTTCATGTCTTAGTGATGCAGCAACACATAACTGCTGCTCTTCAGTGAGATAAAATATCTTTTGTAAGTATTTTCAGGTGTGCAGGGAGGAAATTGAGACCAGCAGTTTTATTATCTCCCTTTTTTGGGGTACTAACAAGTTGATTTGTTCTTTGTATCCACAAATTTGGTATCTGTTACACTGGCAGACTAGAGTAACTGATAAATGAACATCTCATTTATTGCAGTGTTTTCTTAAGTTTTGTGAAAAAGAGTTTATTTAAAATGATGATTATTAGAACCTCAAAGAAGAGGGAAGAAAAGGAGAGTATAAAGTCTTCTGAGTAATAATTTCTTAATTCCCTTTAAAGAAACACATATATGTCTTTAAGAGATTCTGCTTAAATAAGACAGCTTTGCTTATTTTTTTCATTTAAAATAATTGAAACACCAAGTATATATTCTATCTACCCACACTTTTCTTTCAGTCAGAAAGTACAGAATTAGATGATTCTCTCCTATATCAGATGACCCATAATCCACAAGAGATTTGCAAATCATAACACTTATTGCCTTAACCTTAATTCACCAACTTCCTAATTTAGAACAGAAAAAATTTGTTCACTTATCCATATGTGTATTGTCAGCTGGGTGTTCTTTTGGTTGTTGGGTTTTTAGTTTGTTTGTTTAGTTTTTGTTGTTGTTGGTTTTTAACATTTTTGCTTTTTTTTCATGTAGTAGAGTTATAGCCTTGAACCAACATTTGATTATATTTGGTATGCGAGAATCTCAGACCACAAAATTCAAAAAGTCAATCTTTGATATCTGTCAGATAAATAACTTTTGTGACATTTATCAAACATCATATGATAAAAATTAATATAAAACAAATGCCATTATTATCTTGTTTTTTGAATTAATTGTCTTGAGTATTTATTATCAGTTTATTTATTTGTGTGTTTTTTGTTTTTGAAAGTTGTCTGTGAAAGCCAAGGGGAGATTGAAGTCAGTGAAATATATTACATGGAAGGTAGGAAGCAGAAAAGATAAGAAGCATGCCCAAGCTAGCATGCTTTCCCAATTCCTATATAAAAAAAAGAGCTTTAGTGATAAAAAACATTGACTAAAATAATATTGTTACTCAGACAAAAGCATTGACATTAAAATACAAAATCAGCTCTTAACCTGCGGACATATGCAAAATTATGTACGTTCGGTACAAAAAGCGAAAAAGTGCCAGTTGAATCACTGAATTTGTGCTCTTCGATAAAAGAAATTTAAGTAAGCTGTATTGTGAAGTGTCTCTGCAAGGAAGAAGACAGAGAAACAGAAGCTTGTAGAAACAAGAGAGGCAGGAATCTTTGAATGCAAAGCAGTTCAGGCCTCTATCATTGTCAAGTTTATTGAGAATAGTCAGTTCAGTTCTGTGATGCTGAAGTTGAGATGCTTAATAACTCTAAGGGAAAGCACTTTGGCCTTTATTTTAATTTCTCAGTATAGTTAGCCAGTGCAGGATGAAATCCATCTTGGGACAAAGTGTTTTATAGTTTGGGGTTTTTTTAAGTAAAGAAAGATTAGCATGAAGCCTATCCCATGGAGGCTGCTGAAGTCATGAATGACTGGTCGATCTGAATGTGTTAAGGTTTGTGAATATATGTTTTTCTGAGAAGTGGGGTTTACAATAGGCTTATGTGAACAAATTAACTGTGAATGTTTATCTTAAAAATCATACAGTGTTCACTAGAGATATATATATAGAATACTTGAACTGTAGATTTTACTTCTACTAATGGTGTAGTCTCCCTGAAGTATGCTACACTAAAAATATAGTAAGGTATTTTAGGTTATTTCAGGTTTAGCAAACCTAAATGCCAGTTTGTCATGATGTCCTAAATGATCTCCAGTTAATGCAATATATTTAAAAATAAGATCTATTTTAGTAATTAGAGTCAGTTATTTCTACAAATGACCTATAATCACCATGAAATTATAGTGCTAGCTGTAGCAGATGACTCTGCAGTTACTTAAATATTTTGTCTTTTATCAATGATGGGTGTTATTCCTTTAATTTAAAATTAGTTTTGTTTGGAGTCATGAAATAATTCTGACATTGTTATATTCAGAAAATATTCTCTCACAACTCTCCTAGCATCAAAGAGTTTTTTACACTTGGTTTTAAACAAGTGACAAAACAGTCATGCAAAAAGAAATCCGATGTCCCAACTACAATGACACAGGATTGGAAAGTTCAGTAAGTCTCTGTAAGAGAGTTATCACAGGTTTGCATTAGAAGATTAGTCCAGGTCTTTCCAACATTCACAGCTGCACTTTGTTTATGTTGATTTTACATGTAAATCCATTTCCAACCTTAAAGGAACTTACAGAATTATGTACAAATCCTTATTATTTGGGTGACTGTGTAATCCTTTTTGAACTTTTCTTTGTATAAAACCCAGCTTCTGTAATTCACTTAGTATACTGCATTTTGAATTACAGTTGGCTGCAAAGCTTTAGCAGTGATTTTATGATGACATTGCTAATTTTCTGCAGTACAGAACTTTTATTTATGCTTTGTTATATAAATTACTATATATTTTGGAGCTTCATGCACAGATCTACTGCTTTCCCAACTTTGTTCTGATTTCTTTTACATAAACTATTGTTGATAAAAGTAGTTTGATATCAAAATAGTGTAACAGTATATTGGCTAATGGATAATGGATAACCTTTTTGCAGCATAGCCAGAAATGCTTGGAGATTTTGTGTATATATTCTATACAGGAGTTCCACTAAAGGCAGGGGAAAGGCTGAGTTTTGCACCAAATGATAGTCATCAAACTTCTGATTGGTTTCACTGTGAGTTAGCAATACCTGTCCTTCATCATATGATAAAGACATTTGTTGTCATGTCATCATACATTGCAGTGGTTTATAATGTCTCAATTCAGCTGTGGAGAAAACATTAAGAACTAGAGAGTTGTAATAACTCCTTGAAAGTATTCCCTATTTCTATTGGTGGGTACAAATCAAATCTGCTTGTTTAGAGTGCTGGATTTATAATTTACTTTATTATTATATCAGTGCAGTCTATTTATACAGTTGTGTATAATCTTACATGTATTATAGTGCTATGTATAACAAACTACCTCAATTACTATTATGTAAATTAATTTTTAAATGAGCCTACTAACAAATAATAGAAAGCACTAATACTCTATCAGAATATTCTAAGCTGGAAGGGACCTACTAGGGTCATCAAAGTCCAACTTCTGGTCCTGAAGAAGGCAACCCCAAGTATCACACCATGTGCCTAGGAGTGTTGTCCAAATGCTTCTGGAACTCTGGCAGGTTTTGTGCCATCACCACTTCCTTGGGGAGCCTGTTCCAGTGCCCAGCCACTCTCTGAGTGAAGAACCTTTTCCTAATATCTAACTTAAACCTCCCTTGACACAGGTTCATGCCATTCCCTCAGATCCTGGTCACCAGAGAGAAGAGATCAGTGCCTGCATTTCCATTTCACCTTGTGAGGAAGTTGTAGACTGCAGTGAGGTCTCCCCGCAGACCTCTCATCTCCAGGCTGAACAGACCAAGTGACCTCAGCCACCCCTTGTATGGCTTCCCCTCTAGACCCTTTACTGTCTTCGCTGCCGTCCTTTGGGCACTTTCATATCAACTTATAAGTAACTTATATGTAAGCTCTTACTCTGCAGTCTTTTATGTGATTTGGAAAAAAATGTAATTATAGTTTGGGTTTTGGAAGAAGCCTCAGTCTAAAGACCTTGATAAAGAAGGAAATGGCAGTGTGACAAATGACTTCATGAGGAAGGAGATAAATACATAGCTTTTGAGATAAAAAAGGTGGGTGTTGCTCTTTTGCAAATGGATCATATTCACCCATTTGTGCTTCCCATGCAGAACTTGAGAGATAAGAGAGGCGCAAATAAAGACCCTGCTAAGAAGTAAGGGTCTATATAATAGGGTAGAAGGAGGCACAGTAACAGAGAAGTAGAGAAAACAGGAGTATTTTTTTTCTTTTGGAATTTGGGGTGATGAAGGGGGCGTGGAAGAGGTGGTAAAAGTCAATGTTCCTAACCTTCTTTATAACTGGTGACCATAAGAACACACGGGCTGTTTTGGTTTGGATATGCTTGTATGACTTGGAGGTCTTTTGATTGGTGTCTCTCTCGTAAACAGATGCTCCTAGACTCTTGTAGACAAGCTGAGATAAGCTTGTGGTAGACAAGTCTCTAATCTGCTACATTTTGCTGATCCTGACAATTGGTGATCAAACAAGTATCTTTAGCATACGTGAAGTGAGTTTTGAATGGAATGTATGTAGTGGAATACCTCAAAAAATGACTTAGTGTAGGGATAAAGGGATCTTTGTCTTAACATTGTGACTATTTACAAATAAGGAACAGATTAATTCAGTTAATGGGGCCTTATTTGCACCACCCAGTACAGAAGAGTGTTGTATTTTTTCAGTAGAGCCTCAGTTTAGTAACAGAGATCAAGATTTTCTTATGCTTAATAAAAATGTAGCTGTGTTGTGTATTAAAGTGTGCATATTTGTTTATATGCTATACTGGGTTTGGTTGGAAGTTTTGGTGACTGCCACAGCAACTTCTTTGATTGTATGCTTTAAAACAAGTTGTTTACATTTGGGGTTTTTTTTTGGCTGCTGTCCTGGTTTTAGCCAGGATGGGGTTAATTTTCTCAGTAGCTAGTGTAGTGCAGTGTTTTGAATTCAGAAGTGATAATACATTGTTGTTTTGGTTTTGCTGGATTGTGTTTATCATAACCAAGGACATTTTCTTGCCTGTGTCTCATGCTCTGCCAGTGAGAAGATACACAGGAAATTGGGAGGGAGCATAGCCGGGACAGGTGGCTTGAACTAGCCAAAGGGATATTCCCCACCATGGCACGTCATGC
>NW_008649727.1:43769-73345 GCF_000695815.1 Acanthisitta chloris
AAGAGCGGGGAGGAGGGAGTGTAAGCAGCTGCGTGGTTCTTGGCTGCTAGCTGAGGTTAAACCACGACAGCTGCATACAAAATTATCACACAAGGTGTGTCTGCATTGTGAAAGGCAATTTACATTTTAAAAACATTAACTGGGTGTTTGGTATGACCATGTACATTAGAAGTAAACTGAACTCTCCTGCAACTGAAATAGAAACATTGTGTGTGGGGTGGAGAAGTCAGACAGAAGATACAGAAAGAACTGGTTATAAGATTGACATGGTAAATGAAGAGTGAAGAAAATCAATGTATGGCAAAGAATGAGGTGAGAAATGATGCAAGGAATGGACATGAGAGATGTGCAAAACTGAAAAAGAGGAACTGATAGCTAGGTTGGAAAGGTTCAACTTTTTGACAGTATTCTTTTAGGGTCTTCATGTCAAAGCACTACTGTAAATTTATTAAGGTTTTGCTGATTCTGTGTAGGGATTCTGTCAGGCAGGTTGCAGTGAATCTTTGGAGGCACCTTTTGAGCTTCCATTAAAACAAATATAATGAAAAAATTATTGGTATAGGCCTTAAGTTGTTCTTCTGTGAACTTTGTAACTTGTGATGCAGCCTTTTGAAAGAGGAAGAAATGGCTGAAGTTAGTAGTGATGCAGAAAACTTCATATAGAAATAGAAAGATACTTCAGGAGTATTATTGTTCACATAAGAATATTATCCTTTAGTGGACATGGTTGAAAATACAAGAAAATATAATTGTGTTATTCAGATGTCTTTGTGCCCTGTACTAATGAATAGATACAGAAGCAAGAATGTGGAAATGAATGTTTTGCTAACTTCGGGTATAGAAGGTTATAAGTTTCTTATTATTCTTGCCAGTTTTAGTTTGAACTAAAAAAACTGTTCTATTCAATATGGAGGAAGGGGTGTGAGAAACTTCAACATGGCAAAGAGCCCTTTTCAACCCTGACAGCAGTATAAAAGACTTGATAGTTAACATATTTATTTTCATACCTGCCTTTCTATAAGTATATAACTCTTCACATACTTTATCATATCACCTTTTTAGGAGACTAAAACAATTCAACAGCAAAGAGGTCTGAAGTATTTGTATGAGGGACAGTGTGATTTGAAATAGCTTTTTCTCTTGTTATAATTAAAATCATGTCAGCAGTCTCATCTGAACAGTTAAAATAAGGATAGTGAGTGATATCTTTGCAGTACAATTGCTTTTTCTGCAGTAAAGGAGTACATAATTTATTTACAGTATGTCTGAAAATAGTATATTATCTGCCTGCATTAATAAACTGTAGATGCCCATACAGTGTGAGGAGTGAAATCTGCCTCACTGTAAAATCTGATTTTTAGGTAACAGTATTTGGAAAATACTTTAAAATGGTTATCAGATAAAGCTTTTAGTAAAGTCTCTTTTTTTTTTTTTTGAGTTCTCCTATAAAACTGGGTGATGATCAGAATGTTTGTAATCTTTTTTGAATGAAAGAGCAGAAATATGTTTCTGATAAGTTTCATTCACTTAATTGTCAGCAGTGTCTGTATTGTAATTTGGGGTTTGATGATTTTCACATTCAGCCCTATATACTTACTATGAATTTGTCTTCTGTGTTTGCAATTCAATTATTTGGCTTTTTCCTGTGAAGAAAATGTTGTTCCTAGCAATTAACTCAGGCTTATCCTTAGGATTTCATCATAACAACCATGCTGAAGGGGTTTCATGCTGCTAAAGGTGACATAGTCTACTAAGGAGATCTGAAATTTCGGTTTCATTGGTAGATTTTTCTCATTTGAAATCTACCAGCTGACAGCATGAACAGTCAGCATTTAGTAAATAACTAAAATACTCCGTGTTATTGTATGCTCAGTCAAAGCACACTTAGGCACTGTATACTTATTTAAACAACTTAATGAAAGGTGTGTATGTGGGGTATCAGGTATCAGCAAAAAACCTTCCCCATTAGAAAGAATTATACAGAGCAATTCTCAGAATTGTTCATGTTAGATGCAGTAATCATTTACCTTTTATTTTCCATGGTATATGATGTAAAACAAATTTTGTAACTTCTAATGAATTTGATGACTGCAGGAGTTTCCCTTTGCATTTGCTCTCTGAATGACATTGTGCATTTCTTACTGTGTGCCAGTTGACTGAAAGTCACAAAATGACAGTCTGAAAATATCTGGGTTTTCCCTGGCAGTTTAAATTTGTATTTCCTCTGTTAGTTTGTAATCATAATTGATTGAAATATCAATGTTAACTGACTAACATGACATTATGAATCTGGTTCAAGAGCAACTTGGAGCCCCCTGGGTCCCAAATTAAATTGAACTAAAATATTCAACCAAATTTATCCTTAGATTAAAAAGCATTTTACAGATTTCACTATGTTAACAGAACTTTACACAAAACTCAAAGTGTTTTCTCTCTAGAAGTTCCCCTTCTCCCCCTCTGTCCCCAATAATAGGAATAGAAATTAATGTGACTTCTTTTCCCCTACAAATAGGCTAGAGGCAGGAAATTTAGACCCAGGTTCAGATTTTCAGGAACTTTATCTGGGGAATACAAGTGGACTTAAACAAGAGCGTTTAGGCAAGAATCTGTCTTTGCTTCCTAATATTTGTATCTGAGTGACATCACAGTGTGTACCTTCAAGCCTGTATTTTTGAAACTCAAATCAATGAAATCAAGTCCAGTAAAGGGTTTGTTTATATAATATCTTAGTTTTTAGAAGATTAATATGACTGTTCAATGAGTGATACTTTTCTGAAAGTTTCTTTTGACTTCCAGGTCAAACTACTTGTATTTTCTGGACAAAAGCTACCAAGATGACAGTGTCAGAGAATATGTCATTAGTAACTCTTGGAACATCTCTTTATTATTTTATTTAAGAGCTTGAATTTCTGTGCTTCAGCACCAAAGAAAACAGCTGTATGCTAATTTGGTTTTGACATTAATAAATAAATTGGCCTATATTGGTTATTCAATCATGAATGAGTATCTAAAAACCTCTAGAAAATTCCATGACTGCAAAACTTTTCTGGTGGTAAACTGTAGGTCAGGATTGAATTGCTAGAACTGATAACAGAAGGTAGATATGCAGGTCTTATTTTAAGAAAATAACAAATCTGATAACCTAATTTGAAAGAACTGTGCTTTCGACTTTATTCTAATGATTACTGAAATTCTACAGGAGTTACAGTTATTCTTTTCAGCTATATTCTGTGATACAGTTTTTAGTCATATTCAGCCTCCTGGCTTTTTTATGGATCCAAAGTGATCGCGATGATGTTTATATAGAGATGATATGGAGTTTGTAGCAGAGCCAAAATATTTATTAATCCAGGGTAAGCTATGAAGAAAGCAAGTACCAGAGTTTACAAAGGTGGTGCCAGGTGTGTTGGTTTGAAGAGATTTTTCTCGACACTAGTGGTATATAACTGTGACTTCATTGTTTAAGTCAGTGGATTGAATTCCTGTTGGCTTGTTTATGTTTAGGAAATTGCTGTTGTGTTCTTCTTTATGTAACTACTCAACAAATGAATGATTTGTTTCTACTCAAGTTTTTGCCCTCAG
Source organism: Acanthisitta chloris (assembly GCF_000695815.1). Lineage (NCBI taxonomy): Eukaryota > Metazoa > Chordata > Aves > Passeriformes > Acanthisittidae > Acanthisitta > Acanthisitta chloris. Next base: position 47,352 of record NW_008649727.1, read on the forward strand.
TTCACTCCCACTGAATAATCTCTGTGACGTATTTGAAAGCACACTAATCTATACATGAGATAGAAGGCATAGAAATAGAAAAATATATTATCTGTGTATGTATAGAAACACTGAGGCTGTAGCAGCTGTGATTTTCACAGATTTCCCATCCTAGATTTAGTAACATCTCAGTATTGCAAATGTGAGCAAATCAGAAATGACAGAACACTGTGTCATAAAATTTGCACTAGTCGTTTGTTTCCAAGTTTTTCGTCCTGTCTGGATTCTGCTATACAAAATTAGTTCTCATCCATTCTCTAACTTCACACACCTGATTTGTCATTGAATTAATTTTTAATCTGATCTGTTAAAAGTATTATACTAAAATATGAAATTTTATTTATCTTTCTATGTTTTGGTTTAAAACCTCTGTTTTGCTTGGGAAACTGACTATGATGACAAGGCCTAGAAGATGCACACTACATCTCTGGCTATCTCACTGAGACTTCTGCTTGAAGTGTAAGTGGAACTGTTGAGGTAACTTAACTCACTGATCTACCCAGTTGTATTGAAAAGGAATAAAAAGAATGAGAGGTTTTGCTGATTATCCATTGCAGGTTTAGATGAACAGAAAGTTATAAGTTTTGAATGAAAAAAATGTGGATCTAGATTTGAAAAGAAAAAAAAGAGTCACAGAATACTTGAAGATTCATATCTCTACTAATTTTCTTTCCCCAGATGATTATTTTAGACATGAACATCTTGAAATAATAGATGTCAAGCAGTAATTTCTGTGGCAGAAACCCACAGTGGGAATATAACAGTTTCCCTGCAAGATAGCTTGAAGTAGTGATAGATTTTGTCATTTTGCATTTTCCTTTTTCTTCATATGTTGAAGAAGAGATGCATCCAACTTAGCATATGTGCAAGCACAAAATCTGCTTCAGTATTCCTGATTAGAAAATCTAATTTAGCTCTCCAGTGATAACTAAACTTTCATGAAAGAAAGCAGTATGATCATGAATTTTGAGAGTTCAGGCACACAGTAACTTGTAAACTTGAAGAAAATTTGTAACACACTGCAAGAAAAGAGTATCTGCATTTAAAATAGGATATCAAAAGTAAAAATTTCTTCTGTTTCATTGCTGCATTGGATATGCATTGGCAATCAGTTGAACCAATGGCATTTATGATGGAGTAGGATTAAAAATCCACACTAGTGTTCTATACGTATGGGGTCATGTATTTTGATTATATGCAAACTTAACATGATGTGAGCCTTTTTTTTTTCCTGCTGTGTAAAGTGTTCATCAAGCAGTGCACCTGTTGCTGGTTTTGAAAGGACAAACTATGAGCATTCAGGGTTTTTTTACCCAAGTAATTTCCTTACCCAAGCAGCACTAAAATCTTTGATGAATATTTTTCCTTTTATTCTTAAAAAACAGAAAAGGACTAAGTGGAGAAGAAGGGATGAAGAGGGAGGATTGGTAGGTAAACAAAACCACACAGACATACAAGCATAGTAGATATGCGAAAATGGAGAAAATAACACCCACCTGGCTGCAACCTCCTTTCAGGGAGTTGTAGAGAATTATAAGCTCCCTCCTGAGTCTCCTCTTCTCCAAGCTAAACAACCCCAGATCCTTCAGCTGCTCATCATCAGACTTGTGCTCTAAACCCTTCACCAGCTTTGTTCCCCTTCTCTGGACATGCCCCAGCACTTTAATGTCTTTCTTGTAGTGAGGAGCCCAGAACTGAACACAGTACTTGAGGTGAGGCCTCACCAGTGGGGAGTACAGGGGAACAATCATTGCCCTGGTCCTGCTGGCCACACTATTTCTGACAGACTTGTGGTTGTCTAAGTGGTATTGCCGGTAACTGAGCATTTCCTCTGGGATTATGGGTTTTTCATTCCTCTTCTTGTCTCTGTCTACCTGCTCAGGGGGCTGATTACCCCAAAAACAACTGATCTTGCTATTAAAAACTGAGGCAAAAAGGCTTAGACTTCTCCTCATCCTTTGTCACTATCTTTCTTCCCCCTCATCCAATAAAAGATGGACATTCTTCCTAGCTCTCCTTTAGTTGCTGATATATTTGCATAAAACATTTTTTGTATCTTTCAGCAGTAGCCAGATTAAGTTCTAGCTGTGGTTTGGCCCTTCTAATTTTCTCTCTGCATAATCTCATGGCATTCTTATAGCCCTCCTGAGTTTCCTGACCCTTCTTCCAAGGGTCGTAAACTCTCTCTTTTTTGCCCTGATTTCCAGCCAGAGTTCTCTGTTCAGTCAGGCCAGTATTATGCCCCACCAGTTTGTCTTTTGGCACATGGATGCAGGACAGCCTGCTCCTGCACCTTTAAGTTTTCCTTCCTGAGGAAAGTCCAGCCTTGCTTGATTCCTTTGCCATTCAGGACTGCCTCCCAAGGGAATCTATCAACCAGTCTTCTAACCAGGCCAAAGTCTGCCCTCTGAGAGTCCAAGGCAGCAGTTTTGCTTGTCCCACTCCTTATTCCTCCAAGAACCAAAACTTCTATTGGTAGTTTTGTGACTGCTGTGCCCAACAAGTCCTTCTCTGTTTGCAAATACTGGGTCCTGTGGGTGCCTTCACCTGATGTGTCGAAAAGTTATCTTCCACATACTCCAGGAACCTCCTGGACTGTTTTGTCTCCACTGTGTTGTATTTCCAGCAGATAACTGGTAAGTTGAAGTGCTCCACAAGACTGAGGACTAGTGACTGTGAGGTTTGTCTCAGCTGCTTAAAGAGTATTTAATCTTTCTCTTCATTCTGATTGGGCAGTCTGTGACAGACTCCCACCAGGCTGTCTGTCTTATTGGCCTTCCCCCTGATTCTTACCCATAAACAACCCTATCATCACCATCATTAAGGTCCAGACAATCAAGACGCTGCCTAGCATACAGGCCTTCACCACCACCTCTTTCCTTGCCTATCCCTCCTGAAAGGTTTATAGTGCTCCATTGCAGCACTCCACTTATGCAAGTCATCCCACCATGATTTCACCGTTTCCTGCTGCATGGTGGCCTCCAGCTCCTCCTCTTTGTTGCCCATGCTGTGTGCATTGATGTAGATGCACCTCAGTTGGGCTATTGATCTCATCACCTTTTTGAGAAGAGAAGCCCTAATTCTTACGTGACCATTCTTAGGTGCTTCCATGGTTTTTAATACATCAATAACCCTTGCATCTTTGCTACTGCATGGATCTCCGTCCCCTACCTCCACTGGCAGACTGAAGGACATCGCTAGGACACCATCTTTCAAACATTGATGTGCTGCCCCAAGGCTTATCTCTAGCAAGCCCTGTTTTATCCCTGTCCCCCTTCAGATCTAGTTTATAGCTCTTTCAGATGCCCATTCTGTTGCCAGCAGGCTCAGTGTTGTGTAAACCAATCCATGATCAAAACCCAGAAAATCCTACTGGTGACACCAGGCTTGGAGCCAGTTATTCAGCTGTGTGGTTTTCCTACCCCCGCAATTTCATGCAACTGGCAGGATAGAGCACTACTGGTGCTCCAGATTCCTCAGTTGTCTCAAGGCCCCATAAAGGGACTATCTAGGGAGTATCAAGGTCTCTCTTGATAGTCCTTAGGCTTCTTCTTGGAACTTTATTGCTGGCCACCTGGAAAACCAGTAATGGATAATAATCAGAGGGCTGTACCAGACTGGAGAGTTTCTGGTAACTTCTCTTACCTGGACCCCAAAGAGGCAGCAGATTTCCCTATGGGTTGGGACCAGTTGGCCTATTGGGCTCTCTGTTTCTCTCAGAAGTGAGTCACTGATTAATTTTTTATTTTTTTTCAACGGAAGCAGTTGTGATGTGGGGGTAGACTGACTCGCCCTGGACAATTCCTCCAGCCTGTAAACCTTCGTCTACGTTGTCACGTGCCTGACCTTCAGTTCCAGACCCTCACACTGTTGTATAAGGGCACCTGGGAAGGTGAAGAAGGCCAGAAGAGGATTCATGTGTTGCCTTGAGCAGGGACCTGGTTCTGTTCCACTCATCTCTTAGGTCCCCTCATTCTGCCTGCTGACAGGAGGGTGGGGGATCCTTTACTTCTTGTGATGTGGCTGGCTGGTGAACATCATTTGATAAGAATTTGTAAAGTGAAAAAGGTGTGATTGTTAAATAGTTACAATTAATTAAGTTCTCTGCTGAAAACATATTGAGATTTGACTCTCTAATTTGCTGGTGAATGTGATGGCTGATTTTTGGTAGAACAGATGCTACAGACTTCTGAAGTGAACCTTATGAAGTGATTTGCACATAAACAAGCACTGATAACTTCTTATCTGGGACAGAAGCAGTGATACTGACTTTTCTGTAGAAATCAATTGTAAAATTAAGTGCACTTTCCTTTGTTAGAGTCTACCATCTAATTTACAAAAAAACCCCCAAGGCATATTAACATGTATTTATCATGCTTTGTAACATTAATTAGGTGGATGCTGAGAAATATTTGTTTTAATATTATAGAAGTTATTCTATTCCCAGTAATTGTACTTGTCCTCTCCAATTTAATGACATCAGTGACTGAACATGTACTTCGCTCACATATTTCCACACAGTTTGCTAGAGGATAGTGATTGATTTGTCACTTTTTAAAGAAACTGCTACTGCTTACAGATTTGTAGGTATCTCCTACTGCAGTCACAACAACTCTGAGACTTAGCTCAAATCACCGTACAGGGAAAACTGCCACACAGCTGTCTGTTGGTCATTTGAATTTTTCATTTTGGAGGATATAGTTGATGGATATGATTCATTTATGCTCTTTCAATACCCTGGCCCTGCCAGTTCTTGTCTAAACCTCAAGCATTCCACTTTCTATAGCCCAGCTTGTGCAATATGTGTAAAATGCTTGACATGGAATGTATGGTGGTTGAATGTACTTAAATTTTCACATTTTATTTCTGTGCCATCTTTTCTACTTTATCATGTCCTTTTTCATGTAGTTTTTTATGAAGGCTGTTGAGTTATCTGCTGTGTTTTTCAAATCATGTTTGAAAGATTTCTGTTGTAATTTTCCCTGCATCCGATGCCTTTTCTCTTTTCAGCTGTAACAGATGTGGATGATTACTGAGTGTAGTGAGATTTTTGTTTTCAGGAATTGCCAAAAATATCAGAGAGCTCACTTCTGAAATAAATTTCCATTAAATCATAATTCAGGATGGTAACAGATAGTTAAGTTCAAATATACATGAGAGTAATTTATGATTTTCAGTTTTTTTATTGGAATAGAAATGTAATTCATCTTAGCAGACTCTTTGAAAATTTTACTGATAAAAAGCATGATAAACTAACAGTTATGTGCATACACATAGTGCAGTATCAGCACAGTAGAGTATGGACTAAGAAATGGAAGATATAGCTGAATTTCAAAGGCATTATATCCTCATATTAAGAATATTTTGCAATAATCTGTAGGCACTATAGCTATGTAAACTATTAAATTTCTTTTAATTCTGTGGTTTAACATTGGGGAAGTAATTGTGGTCGATGTTGAATCATGTGTATAGTCTCTAGATCCACAGAATGGAATTTGCTATTGAAATGTATCAATTTTCTAGTAAATTTTAAAAGCTTTGCCCAGAATGTTTTTGTCTACATAAGACATACTACCATATATATGACACCACACCATTCTGACACTCTAAATAAGGATATTGCCAGAGAAGTTTAATTAATTGTTTGAAGAGAAGCGCAGCATGTAAAAGCTGTGTCATGTTCTCTACATCCCTTAATGTATTGACTGAATATGCCCAAATATATCTTCATATATCTGTATATTCACTAGTATAGACTAACTGTAGGTACTGTAGTTCCTTTAGAATTGTTGCTATGTAAAATTTGTGTGTCCCCATACACATTTAAACATTTGAACCTGTTTCATACCTGTTCCATTCTTGACAATCCATGTAAGCCTGCAGCTCATTTGCTATATGTTCTTATCCCTATTTCGGTCTTGTCTATAGAAAGTTCGGGGGAGAAGCCTCAAATTTAATCTAAATCTGGTTTCATGGTTGAAAACTAATTTAAACCTGTCAAGATATTAGTTATGGTTGAAAAGACAGGCATTAAGCAACTCTAGAACCTGTGGTACCTTGCATTTCTGCTTCAGACCTATCTTATCTCATAGCTGATGACATGTCATCTTTGGGTCCTTAGCAAAAATTTTTATTTATACTGTAATGTTCCAGCTCATGTCTTTTTTTGGTTTGTTTTGACTTTTTGTTTGTGTGGCTGGTTTTCGTTTATTTTGTTTTTTTCCCCTTGCTCCTGAAGTCTGGATAAGTAGCATTTAAATATTTATAGGATATTCACAGGCTCACTCTGGTTCTGACACCTGGTGCAAAGTCCTGGTTCTTGCAAACACTGTATGTGTTTAAATGCTACTGCCAGTTTTCCTATGATTCTGCTGCCTACATCTAACAAGGGTAGGACTTAAATTCAGGTCACAATGACATTGTAAAATCTCCTCTGAGAATACTGTTTTGTAAAAAAAAATAGAAAATATTTCTTCTATCTTCATGTAGAAAGTAGCTAGCCTAAAACTTCTTATACTGACTGAGCAAATGTCTGTTTTTTTAATCTTTTTTAGAACTTTTTACAATTTGATTTGAGATTCTAAAATTTAAGATAGATAATTGTTTGTCCCATTGTAGGTCCCTCATTTTCAGAGCTGTGCACTAAGTATCTCTTTTTGCCAACAGCTGCTATAGACAGCGTGTAAAACCCTGAATGGTATTGAGTACTTTAAAAAGATCCATAGGATTTTTGCCTTAAAGTCAGCATTCATGTTTCCTAGCAAAAACTGTTAGTCCGAAAAGGAAATTTTACATTTTTAACAAACTGTGAGATTAAATAAATATTGGAAATATTTGTAGTTGATAATTTAGATGGAACAGTTGTATACAAAATACATGATTTAAAGAACATACTACATACTGTGCATACCCATTCTCATTTGAAATAGATATGGTTTAAATGTTTGTTGCTGTTGGTATCTTCACTAATCTGGTAGTGGTCATGCACTAAGATTCCAAAAGGCTGACAGCTTCTATTTGGATTCCTTCTTGCTGTCAGGTGTCAAGTTTTTAAAATTGGTTCAGCTGTAATTGAGACAAGACCCTGGCTATTCCATAAATATTTCTGTTCATCTGTCAAACAGTAAAAATTGCTAAGTTAAAACCTGCAGGTTGATCTTATGCCAAAGTCTCTTACATTTGTGAACTTCAGTTACCAGTTAATTTCTGAAATGAAAATAAATTCATCATTATGGATGTCCTATATTACCTCTGTTTTTGCTAACTGCTTAGCCTGCCAGTGTATCACTTGCACCAGATGTAGAAAAAATGGATAAAACAATCAGAATATATGCAATTATGTACATATGATAAAATGTTTCTTGCATTCATTTCTTTCTCTAAAAGAATGCTCCATTGAAGTAAACTATAACACCTTCCTCTCCTAACATATCTAGTAATTTCTTGATTTACTCATATAATATTATGCCAGAGGTCACAAGTGTGAGAGCTGCAAAACATGCCAATACTGACACCATGATTCATAGAATCATAGAATGGTTTGGGTCAGTAGGGACCTTGAAAGATCCTCTAGTCCAGTCCCTGCCACAGGCTGGGACATTTTTCACTAGATCAAGTTGCTCAGAACTCTGTACCAATGAAGGGGCATCCACAACTTCTCTGGACAGCGTGTTCCAGTGTCTTATAACCCTCATTCTAAAGAAGTCCTTTCTTGTGTCCAGTCTGAATCTTTCAGTTTAAAACTGTTGTCCCTTATGCTGTCCCTACAAACCCTGGTAAAAAGTCTCTTGCCATCATTCTTACAAGCCTCCTAAGAGTATCGAAATACTTCATTGAGGCCTCCCTGGAGCCTTCTCTTTTCCAGAATGAATAACCCCAGCTCTCTCAGCTTTTCTTGATAGGAGAGTTGCTCCAACTCCCTGACACTTTCCATAGCCCTCCTTGGGACCTGCTTTAACAAGGCCATTCAGTAAATAATGCTAAGGTACTTTTGCAGGCTACACTTTTCTTGGATAATTCCACTTCCTTGATCAGCATGGAATATATCATGCTGTTTTCAGTCAACCTGCCATTCTGTTAATAGCAGTGTATACTTAAGGTCACTTGCTTCCTTAAAACAAGGCAGGATAGGAGAGAACATACTTATTTTGCCACTGATTTACACCAAACCAGTCTTCAAGGCTAGTTCACCCCAGCTCTATTAATAAGGCTTCTTTTTTTCTGCATTACAGTTTGAAATCAAAGGAGTAATTTTTAAAGAATATTTAGTACTCAGCTTTTATGACAGCTGATGGATAAATATTTTGGATATTATGTTTGGTCTTACCATCTGGTGTGGATGTTACTTTGTGGTCATGATCTTATGCTATCTCATTTTCATGAAGAACTGGGTAAAGAGAGAGGCTGGGGAAGCTGTGATACAAGGGGCAGCAAACTGTGTGAATACTTCAGTGGCAAGTCTACATCCTGGAAGTTGCAATTAAAAAAAAAGAAGTAAATTGGTCAATACTGAAATACTTTCTGAAGTAAATTTTCATTCAGAAGTTGTTTGTTTGTTTTTGTGAAAAGGAGTAACTATGTTTTATTGCTGTCTATTTGCTTATTCTGCCTTGCTGATGGCTTGATATAAGATATGGAAGTATGTTCCAGAGTTATGATTAGCCTCTGGTCCAACCACTGTTGAAGGAGTAGACTGACAACGGAAGCCCCAACTCTATTTTTTAAATCTTCTGAGAACTGTCAGGTGGTGCTATGTGAATTTCAATTGAACAGTCCTGTCATAAGGATTTGTTTGCAGTGAACTGGTCTGCATTTATTGGGAGAAATTTGTATGCTTACTGGGGAAATAAGGGCCTTGGTATGTTACTACCATGCAAATAAAGGCTTTCAATTTATAAAAATATGTTATTAACAACCAATAACAAGTACTGGAAATAAAGCTAAATCTGCTGAGGCTCCACCTTCCCACCACCATCACCACTACTGATTTAAGATCTGCTCTGGATATTGGTTTCCTTCATTTGTTCATATTATTTTTTGGTGGTGATTTACAACATGAGGTGTCTAATCACACCTTTGTTTTAGAAATTAACACATACTGCTTGCCAGAAGGTTTATTTATAAACGTTTAAAATAAAGGAGAGCCTACGATGATATATACATGTGACCTCTTCCTGATTCTGTAGCATGACTGTGATGTCTGCATTTTGGGTCCAAAATATTCATGCAGTATGGACTTCTGTGTGTGGGTCTGAAAATGAACTTTATCATATTGGAGCAGAGCTGTATAAAATTCTCAAAATACAGAAATGAAAAGTACAACTTGAATCTTTTATGAACCTTGTTTGGTTCATAAGCTTATTCTGATATTAAACTTGCTTTTCATGCTTGAATACATACTTTAGTAAACCATATTCCTAACATTAATTTATGTTGTAAGTAAATTAGTATTTATTAAAAATTGGATCTTCAATATTGGAAGTGGATAGTGTGAGGAAAAGTTTGCTCTTGAGAGATACACAGAAGACTCATGTCCCTATGACAGAATGTAAGTGCTGTCAGACAAAATTGGAGTTCTGTAAACAAGAATCATCTACTTTGCTGGCGTGTATGTGAGAGAGAAAAGGCCAATACAAATGGTTTCATGGCTGGAAATGTAGGGTTGTTTGTTGTTTGGGGTTTTTTTATGGTAATAATTGAATTCAATAAAAACCAATAGAATTATCCAAAATATCCAAAACGTCAATTAGCCAAATCTATACTGCATACTATGCAGGAATTTTTGTTAAGAATTATACTTCAGGGTGATTTGGCAAAGTGATATGACCATGCATCAAGACTTCTGATATAGTTATATATTTTGCTCTGAATCTGACTTGTGCATGGGGATGTGATACACAATTACCAAACTGCTGTTATGAATTACAGGAAAATTTCATTGTTTTCTTAGTGCGGGAACCTAGAAAAACTGAATTGTTCTACCTAGATGGCAAATAAATACATTTAGTTATTTTTCTGGCTCAGACTCTCAAACTCAAAAAACCCAAGTAAAATTTAATTGAAAAAGCTTTTCATTTTTATAAGCTAATTAATTAGGAAGTCTAAATAGTTATGACTGTGTTGCCTTGGTAAATAATAAATTCAGTAAACAGAATTTTTCTGCATCCTACATCTGAAGTAGAAAAGGAGTAATATAAATAAAAAGCCGTACCAGAACTGTTTTTGTATCAGTTTTCTGGAAACAAATTTTTCACAATGTCCAAAACAGAAAAGATACAGAGCTTGACTTACCAAGTGTTGCAGTAATAATTACTGAAGAAATAAATCCCAATAGTAATGTATGCGTTTATCAGTTTGAAAAGTTTTGTTCTTTTCAAATGTGGAAATATTGGAGTCCTTTTAAGCAACATTGTATGAAGCTTCTGTTTTAGAATTGGTGGAATAATTGGACATGTCCATTAAGAAGTTGGAATCTATGTGAATTATGGACTTTTTTTTTTTAAGAAATGGATTATTTATTCAGCAGAAACATGTAGGTAGCTCACTTTATTTTCATACTAGCATTTAGGAAGTCTTAGTATGCTTCATCAGCTTGCTAACTTGAATCACCTTTCTTCATTTTTCTTCTTTAATGTAGCAAACGAAGGAATGTGTGTCATGAGTTTTATATATATTGTTAGCCTTGTACCAGAAGGTGTGAAATTTGGGCACATCAAAGTGATTTATCACTCTGCCAAAAAAAACAACCCCAAACCTGTCAGATCAAGTGAAAAAATATTTTGACTACTCACTTAATTCTGTGTTTTCACTGTTGTCTGGTGATTTAGAGTTGCTTCCTGCAAAACACTGTCTAGAAGTTTGCAGGTCTGACCTACAGGTTTTATTAAAGCTGGTGTATTACCCATGACAAAGGTGGATAATCGCTGTGTCATAAACTATATGATCTTCCTTTTTTTTTGTAAAAACTGGCTATGATACTCAAGGTTTTTGAGAATAAGACTTACATTCTTTATATGATTTTAATGGACACAGCTAATACAATTTAAACCCCATTATTTCCTGTATTCAAGTGAATTTGTAGTATGCTTTTGGAAAGAAAAGTCTGATACATCACACAATTTTTAGCATTTGTTATTCTACTGATTAAAAACTTCTACATAGTTAACAGTACTGAAAATGACAATAGAATTGGACTCCATTTCTGTTTCCCCTGCGTTTTAGGGTCATACTAAACGTGTTTGGAATCAAACTTATTGATTTTTTAATCAGGTATATGATGTTATATAGCTTTCGGTATAGGTGAAAAGTGCTGGGCAAGCAACATGTATTTTTCCCTATAGATTTTGAAATCTATAATCAGAAACAGAAACACAAATGGGCAAGTACAAAATATTTGCATCTGGGAGAACCAGGATTCAGTTATCAGCAAATGTTTTGACATGGAACATTGCTATGAATATGCAGTGTTTTAAAAAGCATATTGGTTTTGCTCTATTTTAATTGTGGTGTTGCATTTAGTTTCATCATTTAAATGAATATTTGTCTTGGTTTATTTTCTCAGTCTTTGTCTTGTTTTTTTCTCTTCAAAGAAAAGTCACTGTCAGATTAGGCTAGGTTTTGCTGGGAGAACTACCCTCTGACTAGCAAAGAATGAAAAAAAAGAGCACTTTTATTATAAGCTACTCAAAGATTGTGCACAAAGTTTAAAAAACAAAACTTTAATTCTGCATGCACATTTTGCAACAGAGTAAAGCTAGGTTGTTTGTTCTCTGTAACTTTTTAGTATAAAATTAGTGTGATTTGTGTATTATTGTCATCCTGACTAATGGCATATTTGGTAGAGAAGCTAATTATGAGATGTGGTAATTTGGCTGATAGTGCAATTGACAAATCTTGGTGGATAGAAAATGTCACAATATGTGACAACCCATGAAGAAGTAGAGCAGTCAATGTCTTGTTTCTTGTGTACTTGAGTACTGTGGGGGGAAAAAAATCATATAAATAAAACATAGACAGAATAAGATATGGCGAAGACAGAATACAATAGTGTATTTTCTTTCTTCAGGTTCATTGCTTCTGATGAGATGAGATGGAAGTGCATATATGTAGAAAAAAGAGGGCAGCATCACCTCTTTGAATCAGGATCAAGCCAGCTGGTGGTCCATTGCAGATTATAAATCTAGCATTCAGTAGTCATGAAGGATTATGTGTCTCTTATTGGATCTTGAAAAATGAAGGCTTTAAAGACCTCAGGGAGCATATATTTCCTTACCTACGAAAACATAGACTATACCCATGTGACAGCATACTCACAGATATTAATATAAACTGTTTTAAAGACCTGTGGTGTTAACAGGTTCTACAACCCACCCAATTTTAGTGCCTTGCTATCCTTATCTTTAGGAAAGGAGAAGGAAATATTTTTCCCAATACCTAGACTGAATCTTGCTGCAGTTTAGGATTAATATTACTTGTTCTGTCCGTTAGATAAGGGAAACATAATATTCCATTCCATTTTAGAGCAGACTCTTATATATGTTTAAAAATTACTTATCATGGTCCTAAGCAGTTTGTTGGATTTATTTATTTCACTAAACTTCACAGTTGCTGAGATTTTTAGTGATCTCTGGAGCAGGTTGCTTATGATATTGTTCAGCTGGGTTTTGAGGTGTCCAAGGATGGATACAGATCAGTTTGTCTGACACGTTCACCAGGGAATGGTAAGAGAGAGAGGACCTGGGAAAAGGGATAAGTAGGTAGAAGACTTATTAACCTAGGGTAAGTTATACTGTTAAGTTATTTAGGGTAGCAAGGATGTGATCAAGCTGTGAACCATTCTAGAAGGACTTTTGGAAATGATGTAACAGTTGAAAGTCAAGCTAAGTGTGAATGTATGAAAATGAGGGGGAAAAAATATGAAATGGAACATGTAGGAACCAGGCTGAGAACAAACACAAGAATTTGATTTTCATATAGCTGAGCTGTATCACTGCAGAGCAAGAGAGGTTGCAAACTAAAATTTCACTTGAATTCAAGAACAGGCTGGAGGCTGGACAGGCAGAGGATGGAAGGAAGTCATATCCACTTGAATTTCAAAAAACTGTGTCTGATTTTGAAAATTTCTTGACCTGAAAATAATGGTGCTCATCAATCTTGAATTCTGGATAACTGAAAATAAATCATAAGCAGCATAAGAAGTTCACTTCTCTGCTCTGAAGTCAAGATCTTTGCAAACTCTAGCAAATGTAAAATTCTAGCAAGGATTTGTGTGTTCATCTATTGGGATTTCCACCATACCTTCCTTTCTACCACTTCTAATGCTTATAATGGGGTCAGATTTAGGAGAGATTTTTCCCCTTAGGAAGAGGAAAACCCAGTTCCATATCCTAGGGCAACACTGTTCAAGCTCCAGCTTGAAGTAGAAATAATCTTCTATTCTTAATCAGAAGAATGTAAGATTGGGGGGGGTGGGGTGTTTTTGTTGGTTTTGTTTTTATATGAGCCAAATATTTTATTTCCTATACTTGTTTTTAGAAATGACTGAAAATATTTTGTGACATTAGCCATGCACTGAAGCTCTGCATTTTGGACGAAATTCTGCAAAAACCAGTACTGTATGGAGATAGCTTTTCAGTGAGACCATTCCTCTTGTGAAAGGAAGTGGTGGGTACCAACAAATTTACTGAATCCATCTTTGGTTAGGCCATTGTGAACTTTGCCTATAGTTCCTTTATTTATGAAGAAAATTGCAGCCACTGTAGATGTATATTTCTGGTGAACTTTACTTGTTTTCCAAGATTACTCCAGAAAATTTGAAAGAAATGTTGTCCTGTAGAAGTTTGCAGCTAGAGCTCAAATGGTAATTAAGATATATGTTTGTTTATACCCTGTGCTTTGTGATGGAGTAAGATATGTAAGTAAGATGTTGTCTCTCAAAGAATAAAGGTGGCTGTGGATTTTTACTTCGTACATTTCTTTGCAACACTGTTCTACAATCAGCAAGTGTCAGTCTCACAGTAATCAGGCCTGTAAAGAGCATCAACATGGCATGCCTTCTTGTTCTACCATAAAAAACAGGATTTTATGAATTTGCATGTATATATTTAGTGTATTGGTGGTTGTGTGTTTCGTAATATGAAACATATTGAAATGTGTATGTTGTTGAATACAACCTCTCTACAGATTTATGTGTATGATATAAATGACTAAAATTCTTAATTATGGGATATATATACAACATAAATGAAGAAGGAGTTTCATTAACTGTTGGAAATTCTTTTTTCTCAAATGATGTGTTGAAAAACTAGTGAACTGAGCAGGAGCAAAGTCATGCCTACAATGCATTGATTCATCTTGATCATTGAACCCCTTTGCTGCAAGACAAGTAATTGATTAATAAAAATCAATTTTGCTTATGTTTTGGCTTATTACTCCATCACAGGAGGCTCAGTTTAAGTTCACCATCACTTTATATTATGAAACCTGAGGAGGAAGGCAGTCTGAACATCAAGACTAAATGCTGTTTGGTATTGAATCACTGAACTGTGGTTAAAAATTTATGCAGTGTAGTGCTTAATTCTGGATTGCTGAACGCTAGGAATCACAGTTTTCAGTTAAAGAAATTTTAAAATATTTAATATATTACAAAAGACATACTTCTGTGAAGAGGCAAGTTCTATTTTTGATAGCTTGTTTGTTCTTAAAATCAGAAATACCTTTGTTTCTCAGCATATGTTAGGTTAGGGTTAGGGTTAGGGTTAGAGACCGCAGGGCCTAGGGTTAGGGTTAGGGTTAGGGTTAGGGTTACCATATAGTGTAAATTCAGGTTGCAGCTTCATCTCTAGCCAAAGCCAACAGAAATAAATTTATATTTGTAGTACAAACAGTTATGTGCTTACCTACATTCAAAACAAGAAATCAAATTTCCAAAGCTGTCTTTTTTCTTTTTGCAAAAGTCATGCATTTGTGTGAATACATGAATGGACAGTGGACAGTATTATGACACATTAGCTACATGACACTTGATAATTCTGCAGGATTTCAGACCATCAAAAATATATTTTAGGAATATCAATGTTTTTCTATGTATAAACATTCTTAGAATTTGGGATGGAGTTATTTTGTCTGTGTCTTTTTCCTAAAGGTCTGACAGATGAACTCTAACCAGATAAAAGATTTCTGGACAGAGAGGGAGAACTTTCACTCCCTCTTCATTCAGAAAAAAAGTTTAAAATTGCTGTTCCTCTGTATTTGTGAATAGATATTATTATGGTAGTACTTTTTGAGGAACAATAACAAAAGCAGTTTCTTGTGTGAATGCCCTTCTCTAGTGTAGTGTTGGGCCATTGCTTATGGAGGTCCTTTCCAGCCTGTGATTATATGCACTTTAAATTTGTTTTATTTAAAAAGCAGCAACAAAAAAACCAAGCCCCAAAGCATCTCAAACTCCCATAGACTAGAACAAATTGAATTTCGAAACACAGGAATGTCCGATCTGCTAGATGAGAAAAATTACATTAAAAACACTTATTAATTTTAAATTTAAGTTTGTTGAAGTCCTGGTTAACAAGCTAGATCTCAAGGAAGTTGGGTAGCTTGTTTTTCTTTTTCTTTGCTTTTGGCTGTCTTTGACAATTGGCTGCATATAACTTAACTTACAACTCATCTCTACTCATCATATAAATCTCCACATCCCATTGGACATGCAGTCCTCTTCATGTCATACTAGAAAAAGGTATATTCAAGTAAATAGATGTAATTCTGTGTAAGAGAAGTGATGATAAAGGTTATATGGCTGTGGCCCCATGTGTATTTATAAACTAAGGCAAGAAGAAAATGAATTTACCAGGAAAAAATTTTAGACCTTGTGTGAGAGAAGACTCAAGAAAACAAAATACTGCTGGGACATGATCTGCATTTTCATGATAGTATAGCAACTGCATAAAACTCATTTTCATTAGCATAATCAGACCAGAAAAGCAGTTTCAGAGCTCAGCCAGAATGATCTTGCTTCTGTAAGAACATTATAATACTGAGTAATTTTAACAGTGAGTAATTGTCTTATTTGTAGATTGTATAGGTTCTACTAATGCTTTTATGCTCAGTCTACTTGAACTTGAACTATATACTCTAAAACTCTGGTGCAAAACATTCTGAAATACACTATTATTGCCACTCTTTAGAAACTTTATTCTAAATTTTTCATTCTATGTAGCAAATACATAGCTTGTTAAATATTGTAGCATGAATGAAATTGTACATTGGAAATGTAGGGGAATAGCATAAACCATCGATGTGGAATTCTGCCTACAGTCCTTTCTTAAGACATTATCAATATTAATGATTGATAAAGTCTTTGTGATGCCAGTGTAATTTCTAAATACTTATTTTTCTGAATTGTAGAAAATTAAAATACTCATTATGCACAAAACTCTTGCCCTTTTATGCATGAGGTTTTTAAAAAAAACAGTTCATTTTTTTGAGTAATGTACTCATTTTAAGTCATTTTTTTTGTATGTTCATAGAATCATAGAAAGGTTTGGGTTGGAAGGAATCTTAAAGATCATCTAGTTGCAACCCCCCTGCTGTGAGTGGGGACACCTTCCACTAGACCAGGCTGCTCAAGGCCCAATCCGACCTGGCCTTGAACACTTTCAGGGATGGGGCATTCACAGCTTTTCTGAACAACCTGTTCCACTGTATATCTAATCAAAACCTGCCCTCTTTCAGTTTGAAACTGTTACTCCTTTGTCCTATCTCTACATGACCTTGTAAAAAGTTTCAAGGCATAATTTTGCATTTTAGAAAATTATTTATTACAATAGAGACTATGTACATGCCTCTGTTGAGTAGTGAATACTTTAATGTTGTACGGAGAATAATTACAATTTGAGCTATATTGAAGTAATTTAATGTAATCCACTGTTAAGTGCAAGCTAAGTGGCAAATCTCAATTTTATTCTAAATCATGTTATTTATAAATTCATGTTTTAGTATTTTATTCTTTTTGAATCTCTGAAATATATATGCTCCAAGACTGATACAGGAACCAGACAATGAAGAATGTTTTAAATATCTTTATCTTTTTATCTTACATATGTTCTGATTTTCCCTCACCAAATAGATATGATTCTGATGTCAATTTTTTTAAATTAATGAAGAGAGGGATGTAGTAAAGAGTGCTTAATTATATTGTTAGTATTTTACAACTTATTACACTGAAGAGTAAAAAGCAGAAATGTTTTTACTAATGAATTTGAAAGCTGAAGATTTGAGAGCTTTTTACAGAAATGGAAACAGAAGCAGCAGGGGAAAAAGAAAATATATTGGTTTAGCATTGATTAACTAATTCTGTCTACCTCCTTCTTGACTATACATCTTAGAATTATTAGCAAACATTCTGTACAGTTAAAAATGCTATGCAAAGCTAGATAAGAAAAACACTGTCTGTAACTGCTGATTTGTCTGAAATACATAGAACAGTTGTCCATTTTAGTTGTAGTAAGTAGGCAGTGAAGGGTCACCTAAAAGAAAGCCCTCTAACTTGCACAGTCTTGCAAAATCACACAAATTAAAAACCTGCTTTTGAATTCTGTTTTTAAAGGGTGTGTCACATCATTCCTTTGGTGAAAATGAATTTGTCACTCCCATGTTTTATTTGAAGTGCTACTGTCATAGTATTGCAGTTGCATAAGGAGACTGTTAATAGCAGTGCTGCTTTTAGAACCTAATTGTTCAAGTGATCTCAGAGTTCAGTACAGGCGGCTGTTGTGTATCTGCTTTCATAATAATAATTGACACCAGTATAACTTTATAGCTGGAGGGCACACTGACATATCATTCACTCTTGTTTTATCAGCTTCCACCCCCTTAAAAACTTCTAAGGTAGTGTCTTTTGGTGAAGAGTTACATGCTGTATTAAAGTAAGTGCTTCTATTCACTAGTCTGCAGGTGGTATTTTCCTTAGTTAGTGGACAAGTTTGGGAAAATAAAATTATTTTTAATTTGATATATACCTTTGACATAGTCAAATACTAAATCTGTTTTGGGTTGCTTATATCAGCTTTAGTGTCACATACTAAGAAGTGAATAAGGGCTTGGCACTTCATAAGTGCATATGTGTTTGGCATTGTATTATGCAACAATTTATAGAAGAGCTTTTAAAATAATTAGGAGAACTAAACAGTAGGGCTGTTTCACATCACTCCAGAGTGTCCTTATTCTTGGAATATGTCTTTTGAGGAGAAAACTATCTTGACTTATTTGAACTCTCTACTTGAAAAATGCCTCTGGATTCTTTGGTTGTACTTAGCTGTTTCTAATATTACATGAGACCTTAGAAGGTAAGATTGTGCATTCAGAGGAATTGTGTTGATAGCTTACTGTGCTAACAGAGTAAATTTGTTTCTATTTAGTTTCTGTTGTTTGCAAAATCACAGTCACAGGTTTTTACTTTGGGCATAGAACATAATTTGCTGAGTAAAACTGAGTAAGAATGTGCTTACAGTTTGTTTTATGGCACTACAGCAGACCACTGCTAAAGCAACAGAAGGACCCAACACTTGTAAAAGCCTTGGAGATGAGATGTAGTCTTTGTCACTTTGGTATAGTCTTGAATATAAATCTATGGATAAACCTCTGTTTACATACATATCAAAAGAATCTGTGCATATGTACATGATATTACTTATATGTGTATAATGAGTTAATTTTCAACAGATTCTGTTACAGGATTTCTCAGCATTATAGTGTGTATGTAACCGCCAAATATTTACTTTTTTTTCTTGTGCTTTGTGTTGTGACAGGATGATGAAGTAGTACTTCAGTGTGTTGCCAGTATTCACAAAGAACAAAGGAAGTTTTGCTTGGCAGCTGAGGGACTTGGGAACCGCCTGTGCTTTTTGGAACCAACATCAGAAGCTAAAGTAAGAAGCTGATACTCTAAAGTGATGTAACTGATCAGTGAATATCAGCCTACTTATCCACAAATGCATTTAATTATGGTTTCTTGAATGTGATGCTAAATGCACCTTATGTATGCTTTTCTCTCTGTCACTGCAACATGAGATTTCTTAGAGGTTCTAAATATACTCTGAGGCATACCTGTGAACAGTCAAAAGCCTCTATTCTTTAAGTAGCTAAGATAATTCATATAACTAAAATACTTCATATTTTCAAGATTAAGTCTCCAGACTCTTCTTAAGGTTTAAGTTCACTAAAAATCCATATTCCTATTACTGCTATAGTTACAAATATCATGATATACTGGATTGATAATTTTAGAAGCATTTTCACCTGTTAGTGGTGTTAAAGTGTTGCTTCTCACTTTGTTGATCGGTCAGAAAATTAAGAGTACAGGGACCAGAATTATTATGTAATTGAAAAGTTTTGAAAGATTACAAATGGCAAATGGAAAAACAAGAAGCTAGAGAGATGTGAATCAAAAATAAAAAATCCCAGAGTCATAAGCAGAGCTGGAAAGGAGAAAGGAGAGAAAAGATGAAACTTTAAAACTCCTAGAGCAGAATGTTAAGAATAAATCAAACAGAGGATGACCTCCTCCCTCTTGCTCTCTCTGCATCTTTTTCTTTAGTCGTATTTATTTCTTTTCTCTTCTTCCTGATAATTTATTTCTCCTGATTTTTTTTTTTTTTTTTTTTTAGTGGAGGTCTTTGTATTTTTTGCCTGGAAATGTTACTATATGGTCCTATTTGGAGCTGCGATCAGCTGCCCGAGGGAGGCTCGCACAGCTGAGCGGGTTCAGGCTGTGCCCCTTGCGGGAGATTTAACCCGCCCAGGGAGCGCTGCGAGCAGAGCGGGCAGGGCACAGACACCTCCGATTGCTTTGCTTTCTTTTTTTTCCACAGTCTGGCGTTAGTCTGGGAGCACAGTGCGAGTCACACCTGCGTACGGTGTGAGCAGGGGAATGATTTGCTGTGCCTGGTGGCAGAGCTCAAGGAAGAAGTAGAGAGGTTAAGAATCATTAGGGAGAGTGAAAGGGAAATAGACTGGTGGAGGCGCATCCTGCGAGCCCAAAAGAAGGTCAGCAGGCGATGGTGAAGCCTTGACCCCCCTGCCAGTGGATGGGGGGAATGGAAACAAGTCCCTGATGGAAGAGGTAAAAGAATCCCCTCCCGACCCCATCACCCCCCCAGTTACCCTTGAAAACAGGTTATGAGGCTCTGGACCCAGAGAGTCAGGCAGAAGACAGTCAAAAGGATGATGCATCTGGTGAGTCTCCAGCTTGCACCTCATCTTTGAGACCCATTACAACCACAGCTATAAAGAAAAAAAGAAGGGTAGTTGTATTAGGTGACTCCCTTCTGAAGGGAACTGAGGGCCCTATATGCCAATTGGACCCATTCCACAGGGAAGTGCTGCCTACCCAGGGCTCAGGTAAGGGTTATCAGTAGAAGACTCCCTGAGCTCCTCCTAGTAGCTAATTTGATTACTACCCACTGCTAGTAGTCCAGGCTGGCAGTGGTGATCTGATATTAACGAAAGAGGCATTAGGGTAATTAAAAAGGATTTCAAGATATTGGGTAGATTAGTTAATGGGACAGGAGCACAGGTGATGTTTGACACAGTTCCAGCAGTCGCAGGGATGGATGAGGAGTGGAGTAGGAAAACTCACCTTATCAATAGGTGGCTAAAGGATTGGTGCTATCAGCAGAATTTTGGCTTTTTTTGACCACAGGCATATTCTGTGTTTGTCTCAATGGCAGAGGTCTCAAAATCACCAGCCCTTGTTCTTGTGGGTGACTTTAACCTGCCAGATGTCTGCTGGAAGTTTAATCCAGCCAGCAGAGAAAAGGTAGTCTAAGAGGTTCCTTGAGTGCATAGAGGATAATTTCCTACTTCAGCTGGTAGATGAGCCTACCAGGGGTGGGGCCCTGCTAGACCTGCTGTTCACAAACAGAGAAGGACTGGTGGGAGATGTGGTAGTTGGAGGCTGTGTGGGGCACAGTGACCATGAAATTATAGAGTTTTTGATACTGAGGGATGCCAGAAGGGCCATCAATAAAACTTCTACCCTGGGCTTCCAAAAAGCAGACTTTGAGGAAGAGAATTTTTACAGAAAGAGTAATCAGGCATTGGAATGGACTGCCTGGGGAGGTGGTGGATTCACCATCCCTGGAGGGTTTCAAATTGAGACTGGATGTGGCACTTAGTGCCATGGTCTAGTAACCACGGTAGGGTTGGACTCAATGATCCTTGAGGTCTCTTCCAACCTGGTTGATTCTACAATTCTGTTTTTAGTCTGGGTATTATGACTATGTTACATCCGAAGTGTTTATTTATGCAGTATGAGAATTCCTTGTTCATCTCTAAGGTGAAAAATTATGCTACTTCTAAATTTACATTTTTTATCATTCCAGGAGTTCATTCAAATAATTTATCTCTGGTGGACTTCACTAATCTTTGCATGTACTTAAGTAAATCCAGTTAGTCTTCACATACATGTCTTCAACTATTGTCTTTAAATCTTCAACAGTGATTGGGAACTTTTCATTAATGTACAACTCAGTTGCAATGTGGTCTATTACTGATGATAACCATCTCAATTAGTAAGACAGCATGTTGCTTATCTTATTAAGAGGAAAGGAGGAATGGTATGAGTTACTGTAGAATGCCATAGATCTGCTGTACATTTTTAAGTATCTTAATAGCAGACAATACAACAGAAATTTCTAAAGTTTTATTAAAATTAAGAGCTTCAGAAAACTTGTATATAACTGTTTTAAAAAGAAGTTTAACAAG
Source organism: Acanthisitta chloris (assembly GCF_000695815.1). Lineage (NCBI taxonomy): Eukaryota > Metazoa > Chordata > Aves > Passeriformes > Acanthisittidae > Acanthisitta > Acanthisitta chloris. The sequence continues at coordinate 69,150 of NW_008649727.1, forward strand.
GAGCTTTTTGAACTGCTATTCTTGACTGTGAATAAGAATAATTTTGGAAAAAGGTATGTAGATACATCTGTTTGAAAAACAACAAGTGTTGAAGTATTGACATGGATAATTGGAGAGTAAAATTCTTATCAACAACCCTTAGCAATGATGCTTACTTTCATATACATTGGGACAAAATTTTGTTAATGAAATAAGAAAGAGAATACCAAAATAGCACACATAGTGGACCTACAAAATCATCATTGAATAGATGTGTTACAAATAAAATCCTACACGGTTATGTTCTCACTGCTATGCTGTTGAGTATTATTGACAATTTAGACCACATTTAAATTAACATATGCAATTTATGCCGATGATAAAATCATTGAGAAACCTGCAACTGATGAAGCCATGCCACACACAGAAAGATCTGCAGTCTTGTATATTAATAGAAAGTAGAGGTATATCTTGTGTTGCCAAAGTCCAATAACTGAACTTGTAAATATGCTTACAAAATGGGAAACTATTCTCACCCCCTTTACAGGTGGATGTTACAGTCTTAAGTTCCCTGAGTGTTGATGTGCTTAAGGGATCTAGCATTGTTTTTAGAGGTATAATCAAAAGAAACTTGCTAAGAGAAGGGAAGTCATACTCTCTGCAAATCTGGGGGTTCAGAGCAGAAAATCACAGTGATGCTTTCAAATTCTTTCTCTTCTCCAGCTGACCAGTTTGTGACATCCCAAATCTATTTGCAGTGCATGTGACAGCTTCTGCATTCATTAAACTTTGGCTAAATATTCTTAAATCAATAAAAGAAATGCTTTCCCATTCAAGTTATTCTGGAAAACATAACGAGATAGGAAGAAATCCCAGTGTATCTGTTATTTCCAGAATGAAAAGATGTAACTTCATGATTAATGTTCTTATCTGAGTTGTATGTGGCAAAAGTCAGAAGGTAGAAGTAGGTAAAAGGAAAGCAAGGGAAAAGAAGGTATATTTCCTAAAATAATAATTAAAAATGTTCTTTGAAACTTAAAGAAGGGGAAAATTTCACAGTTCAATGGAATTTAAAAAAGAATTTCTTGTCATTCAGCTAGAGAAATGGGAGTATATGATAGCATGCGTTAGCTTATTGTGTAATACAACAACTTTACAAGACAGTTTAGCTGCTCTAACTCATGGGTAGAAAAATCATTAATTTCATAGTTCTCAGTGTCTGTATTCTTAAATAAAGCTTAGTGTTTCATAGGGTATGAAGGAGAATAAGAAGTGAAAAATTAATTGCAGTCACCTAAGATGCAAATTTTATACAAACTGTGACTAGGAGGACATTAATTTAGAGTGTGTCTTAAGTTAATATAGCAATAAAGTAAGGGCTGTCACAATTTTCAAATCAAAATGCAGCCTATGTGGCAGAAGACCAGCGAAATAGATGTGAGTACTTCTGTTTAATTGGTAGGTGTTGGATCATGCTGATTATATCAAGTTCAGTTTGGAATGGGATGAAATGTCAGAGGTTTCCTGATGTTGATTAAAAGTATATTTATGGCTATGTTATATCTTCCTAGATAAACTTCCAGTTTAGTTTCTGAATTGAAGTTACATGTTGAAATTAGAAAGTCTTTATAAACTTTGTGAGTTTTGTTTAATTCAAATGTACTTCAAGGACAGTGTATTTTCATACATTCTCAAAACATCTTAATGAAATGGATGCTGCATAAACTGAAAGATGCCACAAGATGACACACCTGCTTTTTTTCTTTGGTTTGTTAGTTTGTTTTGGTTTTTGTTTATTTGGTTTTTTCGCTCATGATGTTACTTGTTTGCCTGCAGTAAAATAATGGATGAAGTATTACTCAGATGTTTTGTTGTCTGGTTCATTGGGGAGTTGAGACTACTTAATGTTGTGTAGATTTTTATGTTTGTAGCAATAAGATGTTCTGAATAAGTCTTTCCAGACTTCTATAACAAATATGAAACACAAATTCTAACCTTGTTTTGTTTGCAATTCATGTTGCTGAGAAATGACATCTTTCTGTATCTGGTTATATGAGAGGCCTTGAATGTAACCTATTAAAGAGTAAAATTCCAGTTACAATCTGTGTGCATGTGTTTATCTCTGTATGTACATAGGTTGCAGTTCATGAATGCTAAAAAATTAGTACCCCATAAGAGATATGAGTAATGATAAGTATTACAGCTTAAGTTATTCCTGTTGCAGTTAATGAAATGATGAACAGCTTACTGCTTAAAATTACACAAGAGTTCACTTTGCTTCAAATGATATGTTAAAATTATATAGCTATATCTCTAAATATATGCAATTAAATTATGTCTTTGGCCTAGAAGTAAAATGTTTGAAAACACCTCAAAAGTGTAATTAGAGTGTGTAGAAGAAATCGAAGTGTGGGAATTCCGAGATTGTACTTGAATAGGTAGCTATAAAGGCTTCACTTCAGCAAGTTTAGAAATCTCTTAGTTGTGTTTTTTCACTTTTCACCACCTTAAAACTAAGCATTATCAAGAATTTTATTCCCTCTTGTCACACTGATTTAAGAAAGAAAAAGGAGCATATTTAAAGCTCATTCGTAGTCATGATGTATATCGTAAATCACAGAATACTGAATCATTAATGTTGAAGAGGACCTGTGGATATAATCAAGTCTAAACCCTCTGCTCAGAGTAGGTTCAGACAGAATATATTGCTCAGGACACTGTCAAGTCAGAGTTGAATATCTTCAAGGATGGAGTCTCCACAACCTCTCTAGTTTGCCATGCTCACAGTAAAAAAAGGGGCTTTTCCATAATGTTTAAAAAAATGTCCTGTATTTCACTTCGTGTCAATTTCCTCTTGTCCTTTCACTGAGTATCATTGCATAGAGTCTGGTTCTGTCGTCTTTGTATTTTCCTGCCACATGTTTATATACATTAATGGTTTCCAATGAGATTTTTCCTCCCCTTGAACCCATCATTCTTTAGATATAGCAGTGCAAGAAATTGAAAAAATCAGTAGTCTGCTGGTTTTGAGTGAATGTAATTTTCATGTTTCAAAAACATCAACTGAGATCTAAAATAGTTCATGTTATTATGTCATAAGATTCTAAGCCTTTGCCATTTAGTTACAGTTATAAATATATTCTGTCAACCATACACATCAAATAAGATCATATACCTTCTCTTCTGTTTTATCAATGACATTAGAGAACAAATACAATGTTCGCAGTATAATTCCAAAAGACAGGAAAGCAATAATATGTGGAGAAAAAGTTTTTGCTTTTGAGCCTGAAGATTGTTCATTTTACTATGAGGAATACAGCTCAAGGAAAAGTAAAATTGCTGCACAGTCAAGTTATGAAATTTTCATCCAGGGAAACATGTATCTCAAAAATAAAGGAGTAAACATTAAGTATGGATTTTAAAATTAAAATACACGTGTTCAAACACATTTTTCATCCTGTTTCTCTTGCTCTGCTGATCTGTTCTTGCACTGTTTATTTTACAGTATGTCCCTCCAGACCTTTGCATCTGTAATTTCATCCTTGAACAGTCCCTATCTGTCAGAGCCCTTCAAGAAATGCTGGCCAGCACAGGGGATAATGCTAGTGAAGGGGTAAGTAAATTGACCTCAAAGAATATAACATTTCTGAATATGGATTGTTCTAATTTCTTTCCTGCTTCCACAATTTTCTGGGATAAGGTGCTCATGTCATAGAAGTTTTCTTGTAATGTTATTTCTCCAATACTATAATATAAAGTTATAAACATGTTTAGAATGCTTATGGGCTGAAACACTTCATGATTACATTCAGAACAGTAAATATAAAATTACTCAAAATTAGGGTTTGGTTTTGTCTGACTAACAGAGCTGCAGGTTTTAGATTTTTAAAACTGAGGAGAAGGTGGCTATTTCACAATGACTGACCTTAAAGAGTGGAAGTTTAGTTTTATGCTTTCACAGTTTTATAATGCCATCTTCAGTGTCTACCTTTCATTCTACTAAAGAATGTTCTTTTTCACTGTATGCTTGTTTCTGTTGTACTTCATGTATGGAAATCATATCAGTTCAATTAGAAGATATGTATATATTCAGGATATGTGGCATGAATGTATGTAAGCCATATTCATATAGAAATGTATGTATGCACACCTAGATGGAGCATTCATACTATCTGTTTTATACTCTTATAACCATCTAAGTTAGGCACAGTTCAGCA
>NW_008649727.1:73379-95847 GCF_000695815.1 Acanthisitta chloris
CCATAAGTCTACTGGAGTTAATTTTAGGATAAACTACAGAAAGTGTCTTAAAATGCCCGAAGGAAATGTATACATTGTGAGCACTTTTTGCAGGGTGTATATAGTGGGATAAAGTGATTTCTAATGAGAAATTTAGTATGCATCAAGAAAATTGTTGCAGATTCATACATTCACTGTTCAACACTTCAGTGACAGTAGTCTAGTCGACTTCCATCAGGTCGTTGTTTCAAGTGTATGAAACCAATGATTTAATAATTTTATTTAGTACTTTAAAAATTATTTAATAGTTAGATATTGAATTGTTAAAAAATTCTATATTAAGTTGTTATTCTTTTGACCATCTTTCTTGTTTAGATCACATGGGGATGAGATATATGCTATAGAAAGGCTGTGTATTATATGTATTGAGAAGCCCTTCAGTACTTCAGTTAATGCTTTCTCATTGCACACTACTATTCGATTCACAGGCGTTAAGTTCTTCCTTAGTTTTTCTTTTTGAGAAGTAGAAGAACTTTAATTTTTCTCTGTAATTTGGTGCCACGATAACCACAACCTATGGGTTATTCTGGACTTCAGATCTTTAACTGGCACATGTCATGGCTCAGATCAGGGAAGCTGGAGTTCTTCTGTCACCTCCCATCTTGTAATGTCACCCTTGCATACATAGTTTTCAGACTTTATTGATACTGACCTCTTGTTTTCCTCTGTAAAATGTGTAATTTCTGATTTTTTGCAATTACATTGAATTTTAGAAAATGAAAGTCTTGATGAAAATAAAAGCATTTCCTTAGGGAAAATTAGATTTTTCCCAGTAATGTAATTCCCTAATAATCTAATCCCAAACATTTTCTGTATGGGTCCAAAAATCATTATTCAGGAGTTGAGTTTTTCATTTTAATTCTAGGTGTAATGAGCAATTTTCCATAATCATATGGATAATATTGTGAAAGAGATTATACATAGTATCTATATAATTCTGAAAAACTCATCAATAAAATTTACTTTATAAAATTCCTTAAGACTGTCTACTATCTGTTAACAGTAGTAAGTTCCAGTGTAAAGAGGTCTCAACCCCCTATTTGTTAATGTCTTTGTTACTAGATAGAAAAATACTAGTAAGATTTTTATTTTATTGCAGTTGTGATAAAAAGTTCTCTGCTTAATTGCTTCTCGCTTTTTATTCCTTCTAATTGGACAAATAAAAATTCATTTTTAATGCCTTGAATTAGTATTAAGTATTCTATATACTGAGTTACAGAATGTATTAGTTTCTTTAGCTCAGTGTTTTCTAAGTTGGGGTTTTGTAGAAAAAAAGTTGTGCATAGCTTGTAAACTTATCTACCTAATTGGTGTTTTAACTTATGTATTGTTCGTAGAGTGTAAAATCATTTGCCTACACATGTATAACCATTATTTGATTTCTCAGAACTACTTCTAATTATCTTGGTCCCTTCCACATGAATCCAAGGAAAAAAACCTGTCCTTAAACGCAGCCCTAAAGAAGCTCAAAAGATCTGTGTTAAATTCTCTAACGGAAGTGAATGGAAAATCCCGTGTTGCCTGTCCCTGATCGTGTAATAGTTTTACATATTCAAAATTAATAACTGCATTTGGTTGAAACTACAGATGCATGTGTTTTAATGAATCTGATACATGCTTAAGATAACACTAATCCCAGCAAGTAGATATTCTTAATATGTGCTTAAGCTGTTCTGGGGAGTAGATGTGTTTTGTCTCTTTCAGATTTCAGTTTGTGTATATGTATTTATCTTGTTGTCATTTCTTTAATGCCTCTGAGAAGTTTATAAGAAAGGTAAGTAGTATCTTATGTAACTTCAAATATGTATTTGCAAATGCTGTGTTTTTACTTATTCATAATAAAAAATAGGTAACAATGAGAGTCTTTGACAAAGAACAACATTTCTTCCCCTGGCAGATATTTTGGTATTGCTGTACCTACTCATTATTATGATTTTTCCCCAGCATATGCATTTCATAATTTATTGAAATATTTGCACTCATTCCTTGTACTGTATTAACTCTTCATGTTGTTGCATAATTGTGATCATAGTCCACACAGTGCAATGGAGTTCTGACCTTCTCCATTGTGTTCTGTAGGCAGCACAAGGGAGTGGTCACAGAACTCTGCTGTATGGCCATGCTATACTACTTCGACATTCATTTAGTGAAATGGTAAGTGAAAAAGCACATGCACAGAATGAGTAACATGAAACTCATGTAAATGTAATTTCACCAAAATAAAATATATATACATTTGGAATAATGTTCTTTCCAAGTCATCTTATGTTCTAGATTAAAAAAATATGAATAGTTAAGAGTGTTTCAACACAACAGAAATGTTTAAATTTACATTCTTCATCTGACTCAGAAATGTAGCTGAAAAGCTCCTTTGGGCTTGGTTTATTTCTGTGTCTTTAAGGAATCCATTTTTATGATAATTCCATTTAAAAGTGCTGCTATTGCAAATTAATTTGTTCTGATATATGTTATTTTTTCCCATCATATGTTATAGGATAAGGTGTTTCATTTAACATCCCATAGTTCCCAGGCATTATCATGACAAACATACTGTCTTCAGGATGCCTTGTATAAATTTTGTTTCGCTACGTTTTACAACTGGAAGATTTCAGCTGTTTTGAACCTTTGACTTATTAGGGCCCATGTAAAAACACCTAAGAGAAAGTTGAAAAAATGAGAAGTAAAGCCAACAGTTTCCCTCCTTTTTCCTGTACTAGAAAGCTCTACATTAATATTTAAACTTTGTTACTTAGATTTATGAACCATACAAATTGTAATTGCCTTGATATACCAGAGTTGCAAGTATGATTACTGCCTTTTGGTATATGTGTTAAGTTTTCATGAAGCAAACCTGTTACGGTAATGCTGCAATTAGACGTTTGCCTGTTCCTGTCTGATGAGCTGTGTGAAATTAGAGAAGGTAGGAGCTAAATTGCACAGAGAATTATGTGCTGAAGTGGAAAAGGATTTTGATGTTTTAAAGTCAGGAAGAGCTTCTGTATGAATAACAACATCATGCCTCACTAATTAAAAAAATTTAAACACAGGCTGATAGTAAGATGGAGTAATGTGAATGTACTCACTTGGCATGTTTATTAATGTATACTATTGGGTTTTTGTTTTCAATAACTTCACTGTTTTGCAGTATTTGACATGTTTAACATCATCAAGATCCCAGACGGATAAACTTGCATTTGATGTGGGACTACGAGAAAATGCAGCAGGTATGGCAAGTTATTTTTGAAAGAAAATGTGGCACACATTTCTAGTTTTAGAAGAGGCATTGAGATTAATGTAACAGTAAGCTTAGGAGTGGCATGTTTATGTGTTCATTAGAAATAAAATGGCCAAAAAAAATGATGACTGTCAGTACTAATGACTCTCAGCAAACTAACTGACTTTATGTAAGAACATGAGAGAGCCTTGCAATCAAACTGAGTTAGCACAATTGCAATAACACTGGTGCTAACAGTCAAAGTAAAAAATTCTGTTGAATAAAATGAATTTGATGTATTTGTTTTGGTTTTGTGCTTTCACACTTTCAACAGAATTAGAGTATGGAAAAGCCATATATTGGTGCATTCACAATATATGTTATAACTATGCAACTAAAGAAGTTTGCAATTTATGATGCAGGAAAGCAGAAAAAATGTAATGAGCACATTGTTAAAAGAGCTGAAGAAAGAGAAAAACATAAAATAGAGCAAAACAATAAGTGGAGGAGATACAACATGGCATTATCGGAAAGTTTTAAAATCTAATTAATTGGTTTCTGAGTGTACTACCAGTAATAGTGCTATTAAGAGAAAAATAGTAAAAAACAAAAAATTGTGCTTCTGTAAAAGCACATGTATATTATGAGATGCCACTATGTTAAATGAATTTAAAAACAATTTAGCCACAAAGAGCCACAACTAGTTTTGCATGCTGCTGTGTACATGGTGTTAATCATTACTGAAAGTGAGGAGTACTCATCAGAAAGTAACAGATGACTCTGTAATACCCAGGCCAAGACTTTCCCTTGAAGGGAAAATCTAAGTACCTGTATACACACCTCATCAATGTGAGGCTTCAAAAATAGAGATGCCCGTTGTGTTAATATAAACCTGTGCTTTCTATTGCTTTTTTGTTATTTTGAAAATAAATTAAAATGAAAAAACCCTGATTAATAGTTGAGAGGTACTGCCAGTGTATGTGTTAAATCTGTGGGCCATAATCTTTGAAACATTCTTTTCAGACAACTCTATCTACAAAAGTTTCTCTTCTGTATGTGTGAGGTTTGTCTTTCAGTTGTTTCTAGACATACAGGAGGTGTTCTCAGACAGGTATAACCTGTTACTTGGTTACCTTTGATTGTTGCCTTAGATGGAGACCATTTTATTTAGGCATGTTGATAAAGGGAATGTGTGTTTAATATCTGTGAAAATAGTTTCACTGAATTGTGTTGTTACAGTTTCATAGCTTTTTTTTCAGAGTTACTGCACGTGTCTGCTTCTACACATGAGGTGTTGCAATGAATATCTGTAGATGTTTCATTGATATTTGCTTAACTGTGCATATACAAAAATACCCTTGTACACATAGGTAAGATAAAAAAGGCAAGATATAAAGAGTGCTTAGTTGTGTTTCTGCACAGAGGATATTTGTACCTACTTCCTACCTGTAAACCTCATAAACCAAGAGCCGTAATATCACTTCCCCTTGCCTTGCTCCCTCACCCATGAAACTCTCCTAGTGAATCAGCTTCAGCTGCAGGAAGTATAATTCACCTAGCACCTGGCTATTAAAAAATTAATCCCTGAAAGATTTAGCATTTTACATTTTTAGGGATGCAAATTTTATTTATTGTCTTCTCTATAATTGGTTTTGTAACCTTCAAATTTTGTTTTAAGGAGGTTTTACATGAAATATCTTAAGTGACCAAACAAATTTGTGTGCTTTGTCTGATGCTACCAAGTTTGCCTTTGTTTAATTTTCTTATACTTTGCATTGCCTGGTGAGAAAGTTGTATTCAACTTGTTTTCTTCAAGGTCTTAACTAAACTCTGAAGGGCATGAAATTTTGAATCAAATTAGGTAATCTTCCCAGAATTAGTATGTGTGTTTGTGCGTGTGCACAAAGTAATCTGGAATCTTACATTTAATGTGTAGAAAATGTTCTGTGGTTGTTGCCCTTTGACTTGGCTATCTTGTAGTCATATGTTCCGTAGTGCTAGTGGAACTGCTTCCAGATCTGATATTTGTAGTGTAGCAATATTGTGAGGTATTTATTTCAAAATTCTGTATTTTACAACAGAAATTTAGCTTAGAGTGGAAATGTTACAGAAGACTGTGAATTAAATATGACCATTAAGCAAAAGAAGACCTGAAAGGTGATAAATCAGACTGTCAGCAATTTACTGGCACGGAGGGCAGTTCTCAGCACTGTTTTGTAAACAGATAATTGCCTTAAAAAGACATGTAAATGGAAATATCAGCTTCAAATATGACACAGATTGGTTGACAAAATGTTTCAAGGAAAACGAAAGCATTGAAATTGATTGAAATGAGGACTGAGGTGGCTTTATAAGGTGAATGTCTTATAAGACACATTTTTCATTATGACATTTCAATGCTGTATAAAGATATCCTTAAATTTCTTGGCAGTTGTCTGTTTTGTAGACCCGTGATTAGTGCCTCTGTCCTTTAGGTGAGGCGTGCTGGTGGACTATACACCCTGCTTCTAAACAAAGATCAGAAGGGGAGAAAGTTCGAATAGGTGATGATCTTATTCTAGTCAGTGTGTCCTCTGAAAGATACCTGGTAAGTTTGTTTCTTTAGCAAGTTACCAACATGGTGGGAAAATACAAAATGCTGTGAGTAAATGGGCAAAATGGTTGGGATTCTTATGAATTACTTTTTTCTAATCTAGGAAATAATGCCTGGTTATAGTGCACTTTTATTTTTCCTCACTGAAAGGGGAGGGTGGGGAGATGTCCCTCCCCAGAACAAGACTCTTTCCATGGCTTTTTCTCAAGGTGTATTTCAACATTCTCTATCTTGGGAAGTTTTTGTTTCTGTAACTGAAAGATTTCTAAGCTGCAGCTGGAGTCTGCTGAGCAGATTTAGAAAAAATGTCATTTTTTAAGATAGTGACTACTAACTTTTAAAGAATATTTATATATTTACTTTATGATGTATTCTGTTTTGTTGATATATTCGTGTGCTAAATATTTTTAAGTGCATAAATTTCAGTATTTCCTGTTACTGACATCTTTTTTTCAGCATCTCTCTGTGTCAAATGGAAGTATTCAGGTGGATGCCTCCTTTATGCAGACTCTATGGAATGTACATCCTACATGCTCAGGAAGCAATATTACAGAAGGTTTGTCATTTTATTTAGAAATGCATATCATTTAGATGACTTTGTATGCTTTTGATAAAGAATGAAAAGGGGAAAAATTAATCACCCTTAACATCAAAACAAAAAGTTTAATGAAAATAAAAGGAGCTTAAGAGAGAAGAATAATGGAAGGGGTAACAGTGTGATATGAATCTAACAGCTGGTTAAACTGTAGAAAAGCTAAATGAGTGCTGTAACTTTAGAATAACAAAACATTAAAATCTACATGAGAAATGAAGGCTCAGTTTAATTTTGGGGAGTAGGAGCTGCAGAGTAACTGAAGCCAGAAAGGTTAGATTTTGTATAAAATTTTCCTATATCCTAGTCTCTCTGTACAGGGATAACAGAAGAGAGAGAAAGGTACAGGCAAAATTGAAAGCAGTTTTTTCAAAGTTCTTATTGCAGTCTCTCTTCTCTCGCTTGTGGTTTTTAAGGACATTTGCTCAATATCTTTCTGGACTTCAGAGGTGTACATCCTTATTGTCTCTCTGTAACACTCAGTGAAAATGCATTCTCTTAATCAGCCTAAATCCTACATCACAGTAGATACTTGACTGTACTTTACAGTCATGTTTGAGAAGCTTCACCTTTTCCTGAGAAATGTCTTGTTCTGTACTGAAAGGCTCATCCACTCACTATTGCTCCTTATTTCAATGCCATACTTTATCATTAACACTGTCATAGCAAACATTGTACTTTACCTCTGCTGTTCTCTTCAAAGTATCAGCCATCCACATTCATGACTTGAATGTTGTTAAGTCAGGACCTTTTTGTATCACTTGGCTGTAAAACTAATCACTTATGATATAGTAATATACAATATCATAGGACAAAATTTAGCTATAAGATAGAGCACTTCCCTGGGATCAGCTATAGTGAGCCTTGATAAAAGGAGACTACCCAGAGCCTTCTCTCCTCTAGGTCAAACCATCTCAGTTCTCTCAGCCTTTCCTCATGTGTGACATGCACCAATCTCTGAATCATCTTAGTGCCCTTTGCTGTACTTGGAACCCTTATACTGTGTAGCCCAGAGTAGATTTTCTGTGTCAATCAGTTTTCACGACTACTTAGGCTTAAGTGTAGTTGTATATACAATTCTCAAATGGTTTCTGTGAGGGATGATTGTATGTGAAAAGACATAGCAGTCTAGCTCAAGTTGAATGAACAGACTGAGAAAATGGGATTTTCTGAGTCTAAAATTGGATTGAAAATTAAACAGTGTACTTTTTGTGATGCGTGAAAAACTTTCGACAGAGCATAATATCAGGAAAGTTTATTGTTTCACATTCTTTCATTGCTTTGACTTTTGTATTAATTGGCAACAGGATAATTGTCAGTTGTTGTTTTCTTAATTTACATATTTATATTGAATCATCTGCACAGTATGAAAATTTCTGATCCTTCCTCCTTTATATGTGTTCTTTTACTATGCAGTAATTTCCCCTACAAGGTCAGAATGGTTTGGACTGAAGGGCTGATGAATTGTTCTCCTCCTACACCATTTTTGACTTTTCTTTTTTAATGTGAGGCAAAGTGTCTGGTTTTGACCTGTACTCTTTGTGGTAAATGGGTTGGAAAGTTAGCTTCTGTTAAACTTAATCTTCAGAACTGTGAAGTGTTTTTCTGGCCTCTGTCTCCTGCTGCTGCTCTGCACTTTTGATTTTGTCACAAATTGTAAATGTCAGAACAAACTCATGAAACTCATGAAATTATTTTGTATTGAGATCATTTAAGTTGTATTAAGGGGGAAGAAACTTAGTTATTCTATATTTTATTTGGCTTTTACCTAAAGCATTCAATTTTCAAAGCAGTAATTGTTGCAGAATTTAAAATTTTCCTTTTCTGTATTGGAATCCTAATTTGATTTTTAAATTTTAAGAAATTGCTTTCTTTTCATCTTCATTTTCAGAAGAAATATTTTTAAGTGAAAAACACAATATAAAAGAGTATGTTGTCATGTTAATTTTGTTCTTGTTTAATTTCAGTTATGAGTGAGAATTTGAAAAACAGATTTCACCTAGGTCTTCTGAATTTGTAAAAATTTTTTGAGCCTATTTTCATGTTGCCAATATTTAAGCTAATTAGTAAATGAGCTGCTTCTACAGGATATCTTCTTGGTGGGCATGTAGTACGTTTATTCCATGGCCATGATGAGTGCTTGACAATTCCAGCTACAGATCAGAATGATTCACAGCACAAGTAAGTGAAGGTGCATTTTTATATATTTCCTTCTCTCAAAAGTGATACAGATTGTCAGCTGAATTTGAGGTTAGATAAACACTCTTTACAGTAATCTTTAATTAGGAAGTGACATTGTTACAAGAAATCAAAACCTACTAAGCAGAAAATCACTTATGACTTCTTTTATTGCTGAAATTCAAGTAGTTGATTTCCACTGATTTCATCCGGTTGCATTGTGTGTCTTTAATGTGTACTACTATAAGTAGAGGTAAGCAATTGTTAACAGGGAAAATGCTAATGTAAAAAAAGAAATGCTAAAATATAACTGTAAATTTGGCATCTACAATGACTTTAATATTTTATATATTCTGCCCCTTTTTACTAGTTTTCTCAAATTTGACTAATATGTTAAGAGAATTAAATCATATTAGCTAGACTAAATTACTTCTGTATTAAACTTACAGCTACAGTAATTATATATTAAGTTGGTTTACTATTTGAATTTTGTTTGCATATTTTTGCATTTTGCTGTTAATCAAGCAAGCTAATAATTTTGATACACAAAGCCCCTAGCTTTTAATAATCATATTCAACAAATAAGATCTTTATACCCACTACGACAAATAAATTATGCTTTAGATAATGATACCACAAGTAACATTCAGTTATGTCAAGTAAACTTTTCAGCTCTAAGTTGTTCATGTTTACATTTCTGTGGACTAACAATGTCTGCAAAGCCAAAAGAAAACCCAAACTGAATGTCAGAAGAATGTACTTGTTGAGGATTTTTGTACTGCTATTCTCTTCATTTGTGTATAGAAAAAAAATTTGCAAAGCTTGCAGTGTGTATGAAAGTGTACACACCTAGTATAAAATTACTAGCAAATGTATTAGGATCTAGATACTTTGTGTAGAACAGATGACATATGCAGACTAATTTTATAAACAATCTGCCTTAAGGTTAAAATAGATGTCATGTCTTTTCAGTGTGTTCAGAAATGCTGTACTTTGCTACTGCTGTCAGTTATCTAAAAGTAAGATACAGTTAAAACTAAAAATAATCATGGAGTCCTATTGCCTGGTATGAAGTTATTCTTAATATACATTTTATGTGTATTGTTACTGCCTTAAGGTCTGTTTGGTTTGGGTTTTTTTTACAATAAGTAAATAAAGGGTAAAAGAAAAAAATATATGTTTGTCTGAATGAAATCTATGTATTTCCTATAAAATAGGAGAATAATGTGAATGCTATGTTGAACATTTTCAAATGTGAGATAGTGATACAATGTCCTAAGATTGATGGTTTGGAGTTGTCCTGTCTTTTGGATTTATGAGCTGCATAACACACTGTTATGATTTAACCTCAGCCAGCAACCAAACACCACACAGCTGCTCGCTCACTCCCCCTCCAATGGGAATCAGAAGGGAAAAGCCAGAAAACTCATGGGTTGAGATGAAGGCAGTTTAATAGGGAAAGGAAAAGCCACACACACAAGCAGAGCAAAACAAGGAATTAATTCACTGCTTCCCATGGGCAGGAGGTGTTCAGCCACCTCCAGGAGAGCAGGGCCCCATCATGCGTAAGGGTTCCTTGGGAAGACAAATGCCATCACTCCAAAAGTTCCCCCTTCCTCCTTCTTCCTCCCCCTTTATATACTGAGCATGATGTCATATGGTGTGGAATATCCCTTTGGTCAGTTTGAGTCACCTGTCCCAGCTGTGTCTCCTCCCAGGCTCCCATGCACCCTCAACTTCCTTGCCAGCGTGGCAGTACGGAAAGTAAAAGAGACCTTGACTGTGTGTAAACACTGCTCAGCAATAACAAAAACATCTCCATATTATCAACCCTGTGTTCAACACAAATCCAAAACATAGCCCCATACTAGTCATGGTGAAGAAATTTAACTTTGCCCCAGCCAAAACCAGCAAACAGACATAACGCTAAGTTTGTGCTATATCATGGTTATAGAAGTCTCTTTTACATTATCAAGACAAAATGAATACACAAAAAATCCCCAAATAGTAATAAGAAAAGGAGGAAGATGTGTAGAAAATGGTTGTGTTTAATTCTATCATCAGTTCTATGCATTTCATTAGGAGTCATAAAAAAGTTAAATTAGACAAGAGTGATGATTTCTCTTTTCATAGAGCAGAAATCTTAGTCTTTTGAAGGTTTCTATAGAGAATTCTCCTTAGCAATTCACACAGAGACTATTTGCTGCCAAAAATCTCAAGGTCTTTTATTACAGGCCAAATGGGAATGCTTGGGGTGGGTACATTGAACATCAAAAAGGCCATCTTGGCAAAAAAATGAAAGAAAAAAGATGAATGGATGGAAAAAAGTAGATGAAGAAAATGTTATGTGGATGCTCTTGTGAAAAAGCAGCAGTTCTCTTTTACTTGCAGTTTTGTTATTTTAAGAGTAGGTCACTAATGCTAGTGCAGTGTTGCATATACAAAAACGTGGAAAAGTATGTGTTACCTGTTTTGTAAAGATTATAATACAAATTTTTATTATTGCCACCATTTTTGTCCTTTAATAAGAATTATAGAAGTAGTTCTCGGAATGAAGTCTCTGGTGTTATGTTCATGCACAGAATCATTACTGTCTTCAAATTTATACTTTTTAAATATTGTGTTTATATGTTATTAAAACTATTAGTAATTTAGATTAATCTCTTGGAAACTGTAGGAATTACATATTTTTATAGTGTTTAAGTAACAGGTATGGTTTCCCAGCCACTTTGAAGGCAAAGTATTTTATCAACTAATTTACATAGGATGTTTGCATTGTGTATCATGCTTTCATTGATAAGTAGGAATCTTCTGTCCATTCAACTCCATCTGTTTAGCTGGAGAGAAGTAAGTTATAAATACTATGTAGCACAAATAAGCACAATAGGATGATCAGAATCTTTTCTGCAGGAAAGTACTTTATGAAACTGGAGGAGCTGGCATTCGAGCAAGGTCTTTGTGGAGAGTAGAACCCCTTCGAATAAGGTACTGAGATTTTTAAACTTTTTTTTGTTAGCAACGCTTGTTATATTAACAGCACTTTGTTAGAGACCCTTAAGGCAGAATATGACTAATATATTTGTCATGCTATATGATATGTCTTAGTATGTTCTTTTTCAATAATAAAAAGCAATCTACTATCATATAATCATATGGGGAATGCCAGTATTTTAACACTTCTTTTTTTTTTAATCTCCCATACTTAAAGCCTGTGACGGATATCTGCTTGAGATGTCACTTCTGTCCACAAATAAAGTGCTTTCCTTGTTTTCACTCAGAGTTGTAGAGGAATGGGTAGAAATTAGAGCAGTAATATCCCTGCTGTGTTGGATTTTTTTTTGTTTATTTTGTCTTGGTTTGGTTTGTGGTTTTTTTGAGGCTCTGTCTCTTTCCTAGGTGATTAGATATCTGTTATCTTGCTGCAATTGAAATTTCAATATATACCGTAATGTTTGTACATAATATATATATTAAATATATATGTTATATTTTAGCTTTGATGGCCTTCTGAACTGTATATTTGTTTTACCCTTGGTGTGTTTGCGATTGCAAATGAAATACCCTCATAACTAACAGAGGATAATTCTCTCTCACTTTAGGTTTTATTTGTTTGTTTAGTCAGTCAACTAAAATACACTAGTTAATTTACACATGTAGGATTTTTTTATGGATGCCATAGCTAATACCCTAATGAAACAGAGAGAGGGTGTAGAAATAAGATGATGAAAGCTATCCTCCTTTCCAGGGTTCCCTTTGCAAATGTATTAACATTTTTGCATCTGTTTTAATGCAAATATTGAAATCAGAACCAAAAAGGAATATATATAACACGTTCTATTTTCTGAACACCCTTTGAAGCCCAAAATAAGAACATTAGTTTTCCTTAGAATCATAGAATCAACCTAGTTGGAAAAGACCTCAAGGATCATCGAGTCCAACTCTACCATAGTTACTAGACCATGGCACTAAGTGCCACATCCAGTCTCATCTTGCAAACCTCCAGGGACGGTGAATCCATCACTTCCCTGGGCAGCACATTCCAATGCTGTTACTTTATAAATGCAGTTACTTCATAAACTGTTTTTTAATGTCTCTTACATTTAGCTGGAGTGGAAGTAACATCAGATGGGGACAGCCTTTCCGTCTTCGACATATTACAACAGGAAAGTACTTGGCTCTGAATGAAGATGAAGGAGTCATAATATTAGACAGAGAAAAGTCAGACACAAAATCTACTGCCTTTTGTTTTAGAGCATCAAAGGTAAATAAAGTCAATGCAAATTTGTTATAAATGTGACACACTCAATATAGATTTGAGTTGTTTCAGCAACTGTATAAATTGCTTATAATTTCTAAACTTAAGCAAATGTAAACAACCTGAGTTGAAAGTTACAAAGGCCTCCTTGTGGAAAAATAAGGATGATTAATAAACTTAAGAATAAACTAAATTGTTACCAGGTTTGAAAAACAAGATTGAAAACAAATACAATGCAAGATACAGTGGTTTAGTATGAATACTCTTGTAATTTCAGAATCAGTTTAGTTGGACAGAATCTCATTAGACTGTTATACATTCCAGCTCTACCTATCATAATCAAATTCAATTAAATTCAGTTCAGTTGCTATTCTTCATGCAATGTGTTGATAGGAGCTGGACTGAATTCAATTGAATTTTTCCTAAATGCAAGCAATTTCTAAACCATATGTTTCCAAACTATGCTCCTTAGTGAGCAGCTAATTGCATGTTACTAGCTTTTTCATAGTTTCCAGCTGGGAAAAACAGTACAAGTGAGAGAGAATAAAGAATGATTATGAAGGTAAGTGGAATTAATTTTTTTCCCATAAAGTGGCAAGGTTTTTATATTTAAAGATAATTAAAAGTTTTTAATGTGCTTTAATTATTTTACTTATGAATACTTAAAAATAGTTGCCACAATAGAGCTGCTACAATAGAGTTTTTATTATCTAAAACCCTGAATTTGCCAAATAATTCTGAATGCTATATGGTCCCTGAAGGGCAGTGAAAGAGAGTCTTTGAAGTTAGCTATATACTAATAAAATCTAGCATGAGAAGTCTTGACAGTTGCTAGACTTTTGTTAGTATAATAAATCAAATACTTCTTTTTAGCATGTTTAAAATAACAAATGTTTATTAGTGTGACTGCATATGATATTTTCTGAACTTCTATTTTAGCCAATCAACATAATTGAAAAACTATCAGGAAATTTCCTTAGATTGCTAGTTTCTCACCAAATACTTTTCCATTCTTTATTCAGTGTAAAGGCTATGAAGTATAGATTGTACATATGATGCTGAGCAGGAGCATTTCTTACAGCTGTAATTTTTTTCCCACTTTTGGCAAATCATTTCTCACTTTTGGCAAAAAACTTGGTAAGAATAGTAAGCAACCCAGGTACACCACATTTACTGATGCTAAATATTGTGTTAAAATTCCTTTAATATACTTGCTGCCTAATTGGACACTAGCTGTCCTGCTATTTCTCAATATTTTAGTCTATGCATATAAATATATAAAATTTAAGTTGATAGGTTTAGTGTCTATGTAAGCATACTCATAAAATAATTTCTGTTACATTAAGTAAACATGCCCTATCTTCTTACTCTTTTTGTTGCGGTGTGCCTCAAAGGCATATTAGTGAAATTTATTAGACTTCCCAAAATGACTAAACTGAAATACAGTAGTAATTAATGATGCAAAAATCATTCATGCCTACTGTGTTTATACATAATGTAGTTGTAAATGTACATTTTTATTCTAAATACAAGCTCAGTGTGTCATCATCCAAGGATTTGTGCTTTCCTATATAGAAAAGCATATTTTTGTCTAACAATAGGTTATACATTTGCTTTTTCCTGTGCCAAGAATAAGAAATAGTTATTGTCTGGCCCATGGGTAGAGACATTAGGGTTTCCAAAGGTCAGGAGAACAAGCAGTGATAACTCTTTCTGAAGAAAGAAAGGTGAAGTTTTGGAAGTGAACAACCTCAAAGATTGACCTGGGCTGTAAGAAGGAAAGTCTCTTAAAGCCACGTGCTGATGGCAGACAGATTGAGGGGGAAAAACAGAACTAATAGCTAGACTATGTATATGCAAGCATGTTTATTTTAATTTCTGCACATATGTGTTTGTAAACCTTTGATTGGTTTATTTTTTCAATGAATTAATATTATCAGTTGCCTGAACCTTAATATGGCATAAATTCAGGAAAATTTCCAGGTGCCTGTCTAATACCTTCATGTCTGTCTGTGTACATCTTTAAAAATAGGGTGCTGGAATATATGGCTGTTCACAGCATTCCTGTACTTTAGACTCATAAAATAATTCTGATTGGAAAAGACCCTGGGAAATCATCTAGCCCAGACTTCTGCTTGAGGTGTACTCAGCACTGGATTCAGACTGGATTACTCACATAAGTATTGCTGCAGACTATCCAAAAGGAAATAACTTATTTATCCATTGCAGTATTCTTTCCAGTGTGGAACCCAGAGAAAGGGGTTTCTGCAAAAAAAAGGCATTGTCTTTGCCAGAGGGCAGAGCTATGTGGAATACAAATGCCCAAGACCTCCCAGGAGCCTGTAACACATGACTTAAAAAAATTCTTATTTTTCCAGCTGTTAGAGAGTTGTTGTAAAAGCACCTTTATCCTCAGTGTTGTTACATTTCACTTCAGCAGTCTTGTGTGTTCCTTGCTTTTCAAAACCTGTGATTGCATTCATAATGTATTTACTTTCACTGTTTTGTTTCTTTTTGCTGGGTAGCACTTGGAAATTGAAACAGTTATTTTAAATTATAAATTTCAAGTGAGTTTTCCTTAATATGTCCTTACATAAATAAGAACAGAAAGGAACATTTTTTAAAAGTTTAAAATATGCTAAAGGACCTTATGGTACTGGTCTCAATGAAACAGCATGTGTAATGCATGCCTGTTTACTGCAAATAACTACAAACTAAGCTTACAAGCGTCAAAAATTGATGGAAACCCCTCAAAATTACATCTTTTATTGTTTTTAATATGGAACTTACTTTTGACCAAGTTTTAAACTGTCAACCTTTATATTTTAAGGCAACAGATCTATAATACCTTGTGACAACAGAGTTTTCTCTACACCCAATGGAATCCTGAAATGGGATGTTCTCATTCCAGCACAGTACTTGGCTCAGTATACACTGCTGAGCAGAACCTTAGTTCCACATAGAAATTTCTTTCCGACTAAACACAGTGGGAACAAGAACATATTTTAAAATATTTGTGTATTTAAAATTGTTGTAGGCCGTAATTAAAATTTGAGATTTCATACTATATGGGGTTTTTGTGTGATGGTCTATGCAATTGACAACCAAGAAGTTATTGGTAAGTAACATTCTGACACATTCAAAAGTCACAGATGACTCATGCAGAAGGATTTGATATCATTTGAATATTACTGCCAGCATGTAGCTGTCTTAGGGAGTCAACATGACATAAGGATGTTGTAATAGTTTAGTAGTAATCATAAAGTTTAATTTGGCTTTGGAATAAGATGATAGGTATTACAGAGTCCTTTAACTACATTTGTCTCTAAAAGTTCAAGTACTTATTTTTAAGTTCTTATTTTACAGTTATAATTTACCAGTAAGCACTGTATTTCAAATACAGTATTAAACTATTTTTTCTACTTATTTTATATGGGAGGAGAAACTAGAAAGCAAAATGAAAATCACTTTTTTTTCTTGCCTAGTGGGGTGTAGAAATGTATACAGCAAAGTGTACAGAGTACAGTAAGCCCACTAGATAGGTAAGCTTAATATATCAGTCCTTTGCTCCTATATCTGTCGACCTTTTATCTTTTTCTTTTGTTACATTGGAGTAGGTATGACAATACTTTTAAAGCAGTAGGCAACACCAAAAGAAAAAAATTATATTAGCTCATGCAAGTTAGATTTAGTATGAGTTCAGCAGTTAGGTTATTTTACCATTTTTAGGGGTGTGTAAACAAGCCCTTAAGATATCAAAAGTTTTTTCCCCTACTGTGTTTTTGCCATTGAAAAATCTTCATAAAGATGGTTGGGTTTATTTGTCCTGTTCGCACTGTCATTCCTAACCTTCCTACTATCACATAGGAATCTATCTTTCCAATTCTTGCCCTTCCTCTAGTACATTAAATATCTTGTGATCAGTTTTGACAGCTTTGCCCTCAAATTCCTTTGTTCATTCCATCTTTTTTTGTGTGTGTGGGTTGTTGGGTTGGTTTGGTTTGAGGGATTTTTATTTCGTTACTGTTATTTTTCCTGTGCCATTTACCAGGCCTATGATGTCATTTGTTTTCTTTGATGTGATTAATTCATGGCCTGAGGGAGTTAAGCTGAGAAAGGGTTTGGATATTTTATTGCTAAGATATATGCAAATATCTAGATAAGAGGTTTTTGATTTTGTAAACTCCTCTGTTAATCTTCATCTGACTATAATTTTCAGCCATTATAAAATACACCCTGTCTTGCACACTGCTATCAAATTACTTGGCTGACATCCTAGAGAAACTGGGCAGAATGCAAAGAGCAAAACATGACGAAGAGGAATTTATGTTGCATTTCTTAAAGTGAGAGCAGCCCTCAGGAGCTAAAGCTTTATCCTAAAGCTTTATTTCTGAAATTCAAAAACTCATGGGGTTTTTTCTTTTACATTTAGTGTTGTCAGAAAGGACCAGTATCACTCCATTTTTTCCTTTTTTTAAAATAGTGACATAATTAGGATCACTTTATAATTTATTTTCATTGATGCATGATTATTGATGCATATGCAATATTTGAGAACAAAAAGGTTTTAGTATTCAGGATGCCATATAAAGTCAAATAATTAATTGCTGACAGTTAATGAATTTGTGGTATTTTATTGTATTTTTCATTTAATGGTCTCACCACAAATGTGTATTGAAATAGTTCATCTTTATCTGTACATGATAGTGTAGTCCATGCGAATATGATGTGACATGATTTCCCGTAGTCTTGACATTATGATGGTGTCCCCAAGGAATGTCTTGTAATTTCATTCAGCTTCATCTTGGAATTATAATGGTATCTGTTTCAGCTAAAATTATTGTTAAAATGTGACAGTTGAATTCCCTATAAATGAAAAGACGTTAGCATAGCTAATAATAAACAACTTCTGTTTATTCCACAGCTGTTGAGCATTTGGTAACCTGAAATGAAGTAAAAGAACCTGTTATTCATATAAAAATTTAGACTGTGTATCAGTTCCTAACATATTTTCTTTAGTTAGCAACAAATTAACAATTATCTATGCTGAAGTCCATCAGCAGTAGAAATCATAGAAAAATGATGTAATTTAATTATTTATTTAAAGTTTTTTTTGTTTAATCACGTGTATCCATAATTAGCTTTTACAAAATTTGCTACATAATCCTGTTCTTACTCCTGAATTCAGTTTTGATAGGGCAATTATTTTATTTTAAAGAAAAAAGTACTTGCTTTTGTACTAGAGTCTTAAAATCCTCCAGCATTGAGCAATGTCTTTAAAAGAGGTTTGAAAGCATGCAATTCTTCTTATAAAGTGGAAAAATGTAAAAATAAAATAAATTTTAAAAAATAAGAAATGCAAAAGTAAAATAAATATAAAAGCCAAATTGTATTTTTTTTGTTAGCTGTTGCAATATAGAGGCAGTATTCCAAGTGACGTGTCTATTTGCATGTACAATTTATAAGCAAAAGTTCTTTAGCACAAAAATATTTTGACCTCATTTCAAAATAGGTTTCTGTTTATTTTTCATTTTTAAGTTAAAATAAAAAAAAATTAGTTATCTAGAGCTCTACAGACTCTATTAAAGGAAACTTTACTTACATCAGTAACTCCATTATTGAGTAGGTTAAGTTTAAATTTTAAAGATTTTTTTAATATAAATCTTTACATGGTAATGGTTTTACTTGGTTTTTCTTGCTTCAGTGAAAATGATGTTTTAGATTTGAAATTATTTTTAATCACAATCTGAAGAACTAATTGGATAGAAATAGAAGTTATGTGAAATGAAATTTAGCTGCATCTTAACAGCATAAGTAGCATAAATATTGTTCAGTATTGTAACATGTATCAGTGTAGAATGCAGTGCTTTATTCGATTCCAGTATAGATATTAAATGCCAACTTTATTTTATTTTCTTAGGAGCTAAAAGAAAAGCAGGATTCTAGTCTTAAACGTGACATTGATGGAATGGGGGTCCCAGAAATAAAGTACGGTGATTCAATCTGCTTTGTTCAACATGTGGCCACGGCCTTATGGTTGACTTACAAAGCACAGGATGCTAAATCTGCACGTTTAGGTCCCTTGAAAAGAAAGGTAACGTTTGATGTTTCTTATGAAATAAATGTCAGTTGCATAACAGTTTGTAGATTTAGTTGTTTTGTGATTTTATATTGAAAATGTGAATATTTAATTCTAAAAATTGAAACTATGGCAGATATGAGCATAACCATGTAACTGAAAGAAAACTTTGCCACTAAGACACATATTTAGCTGTTTTTCTTGACAGAAGAAACTACTGATTTGGGCTCAGTGTTTATTTTTGACACCAGTAAAGATGGAAATTCCTGATTTCAATAGGTAAATAATTTTTTAAAAAAAATCTACATTTAATTATTTGTAGGTGTAAACTTATAAATCATCTTATATTCAGTGGTGTTTTAGATTTTTTAATTGAATATATTGTGTAAAATGGCAATTAAATTTTTCACTCAAGAAATGGCCCAAGAAAATCCTCAAGTTTCTTAAGGGATAACAATGAATAATTTCCTCCCAAAATGTTAGATGTAATTGTGATATGATGTGATAGCAAGAAGGTCTTCTCAGCCTTTTGATTATAGGATACGGATATATTCTTAATTAGGGGCATATGACCCATTATATCTTCAAATTCTGTTCACATTTCATTCAGAATTCAGGGGTTTAGTACTAGTTTCGCATAACTGTGTCATTATGAAATGATTCCTTGATTATCTATTCATAGATTTTTATGACTTAAACCTATCATTAGAATATGTCAAAGAAAAAAAGTTCATTACTGAAAAAGGGTTGGAATTCTTCTTTAGTTACTTGTACATATGTACATTCATAAGAGGATGCCTGTACAGAAGCACTGTAGTACAAAACAATGAGGTCCTCATCGCACACCCTTGGCACAATTGCATTTATTCTTAAGCAGCACACGTGGTCATCAAAAATGGACAGGGAGTGCCCAGCCCCTTCACTTCTCAGCAACCTGGCTGATCAGAGAAATTCTTTGTATGCCAGTCATTCAGTATTTTCTTGATCAAAAATGAAATCACACAATGACAACCTCTTCCTTTCCCATGCCAGAACTGGCTATGACATTCTGTTTCCTCAGAGGGTCCAATTATACTTCTTGAAAAGGCGGCATGTAGATTCTTCTTCTGTATTCAATGAAGAATTTTACAATAGCTTCCTGTGAACTTTAGTATATTGTTTCCCCAGTTTTTTGCTCAGCAGCAAGGGACTCCATAATTACCTGTCACTTTTATTCTTCTGTGAAACTGTTTCATTCATGTTCAAAGACTTCAGATCTTTTGTTGCCCTCTCACCTGGAGAATTCCATCTCGTTACATGCCTTCAAAGACAAGAAACCCCAAGCCTTTTACCTTTCAGTAACTGATATTCCTGTGGAGGCAACAAAGAGTTTTTCATCCTCTGCAGTACATGGTACTCCACTATAATTTTGTAAGCAAGTTTAGAGGTATACTTGTCTTTAAATTGCATATAAAATTTTATTCTCTGTAGTAAAAGCGAAGTCATAGCTTTGTGTTCATTCTCTGCCATCATTGTGTCAGGAGACGCTTACTTTCACTCACTGTAGTCCTCAAGCTGACCTGCACTTTTTATGACGTGATTCATTAGCCCTAGGAGGACAGAGAAATACCTTGTTTTTGCAAGAAGCAAAGGGTGCTTTATTTCCACAGAACCTAGCTATTATCACTGTCAGCTGCTGCAAATCTGGAGAGCAGAGAAAACAACTATAGGATTAGCTGTGTTGTAAATTACTAAAAAATCCAAGAAAAACTTTATATTGTTTGATCTTTGGTGCAGTTTCATATATATACTTATTACACTGCCTTTGCAAGACACAAATATGAAGGAAATTCTGGCATCATTCATGAGGCTTTTGTTGCATGATCTGTTATATCTCTCTTAGATCATGGTAACCACAGATTCAAGACTTTGCCAGGTAATTTTGATGTTTATATCAATATTCTGATCAACATCCCTCCACCATCCAGTGCGTGGTAGACATCTATCTTTCCAGTCTGAGAGCTTGTTTCTATGCGAACAATGAACTCCTGCAGAGTTTCAAAATGCTGTGCTCAGAGAACAAAGAAACATTTCCTCCATGTTTTGGATTCATGTCCTGGAGGCCATTGCTCATGCTGCTGGTCAATGCTTTGCTGTAAGTCAACATGCAAGGCAGTGCCAAATGCCCCTTTTCATATGCAGAGAAGTGTTTTATCTGAGGAATTGATGTAGGCAGTGCTGGATGCTTCTGGCTGTGATCTACTTACTGGTGTTCTAAATAGCACTTTCTTGTCATTGTGGTGTTTCTGGATAATTTAGTTGATGTTTGGATTGTTTGTTGGTTTTCTGGGTTTTTTTTTTTGGTCAGAGAAATCTAAAAGATTAGGTCCTTCTAAAAGACTTCTCACTCTCAGGGAGAAGAGTGTGTATCTGCTCTACAATGGTGAAGATGCAATTCCTTTCACGTCATGGCAGCTTTAATATCCTATCTATCAAATGTTTTCATTCCTGTAGGTCAAAATCTGGAGCTACATGCAATGATTGTCAAACATTATCTTAGTAGTTTTGTGGTGGGAAGAGCAGTTCTACATTTATTATTCAGTTTAGAAACATCAGGACCCTTCTTTATGGAAATGGTGATATTTAAGCTAGCAAGGTCTCCCAGACCGAGCGTCTATATAAAGAAGTACTTGAACAGAGTAGAAATATGACCAGTATGTAAACTGGTCTCCTTTAAGGTAATATTGTTAACGTAATCATTCAAAAGTATCTTTCCAGTCTTCTCCATTTTTTTGTGCATTCCGGTGTCCAAATAAACTCAGAGGGTGATGTTTGTCTCTTAAAAGCACTTCCTCACTATGTTTGAAGGAACAGATCACATGTGTAATCTAGATTCTGCAGACTATCGAAAAATATTGCTTTCCAGTGCTTTGGTATATCTATATACTAATATGTACAAAAAAGCTCTTGGTAAATAACTTTCCTATTTGTGGCAGTAACAACTGATATAACATTGTTAGCTTCTTTGTTAACTATTCAGTGCCTTCAGAATTACTCTGCTGACTGGGAAGGTGGGTTGCAAATTTTTACTAACTTAGAGCTAAAGAAATATTTTTTCAGGAGATAATTCAGTAGATCCCATCTTGGACAAAGAAGCAGGATAACTCATATTTAATTCTCACAGCATTGCTGTAGGATTTTAATGACTCAAAATGACCAAGACTTATTTTCATGATACCTAAAAGTTATGCTGCCTTTCTGTGAACTTGTATGTTTATTTAAAAGGAAAGATTAAAACCCTACCAAAGGATCTCCTATTGCTTGAGGTTCATATGATGTTTACATCTGGTTGTGATAAGTATCCAACATAATGTATAGAAACAGTTAAATGAGTCAGACGTTGCTCATAAATGTTGTTGCTCCTTTAGCTGTGTTGTAATTTTTATGATGTTTGTCACTCCAACTAGATTTTTGTCAATAGTCTTTTCATGAATGAATCTTATAGTAAATGATGTTTAAGATAGTGAAGATTCTCTTTC